>NC_051225.1:28435757-28623257 GCF_015220715.1 Pygocentrus nattereri | reverse complement strand
ATAAGGAGAATAACGCTCCTCAGAAGGATGAGACACCTCCTCACGTCATGACAGGGAAGCAATTGGACTATAATGCACCACGAAAGCTTTTTGCCACGCTTCATCTATGAACACATACAGCATACAAGAACAGAGTGATTAACCTACAACTTGAAGCATTTAATTAATAGCACCCACAACGCCTCTATCTACAGTAGCTACATTTACTGATTGCAGCAGGAAAATTGTGCTGTTTATTTCATGTACATGGGTATGTAATGTTGTTTTATTTTTTTGTTTTGTTTTTTTATTTCTTTTAATCAGTGATTGCAGTTAAACTGCACTGCACCAGCAAATAACACTGCCAATGAACAATGTTGGTGTTTTAAGCATTTTAATAAATGTATATATTAATCTAATTAAATTGTGATCTCTGAATGATGGGCTTGTGTCACACAAGTGAATGTGATTCTTGTTTTGGTCACTATGCTTTCTGTAATAGTTTGCTCCAGAAAAGAGCAAGTCATGGATACTTGGCCAAATGAAATTTATTTTCTTCTTCCCTGTCACAATACACAATTTTATTCTTGTGTAGCCATTTGGCCTGTTTATGCAGTTCATATGCTAGAAAGTGCAATTCCGCATTGTAAGAAACATTCAATAGGGATGCACTGATATGGGAATTGTGGACCGATACGGATATCTGATGTTTTTCATTTACTACAAATATTGAGTTTTTAAGATGTATAAATTGGAACTAGATCTACCTGAATTAGCATTACAGAGAAATGAACGATTTATTTCAGTAGGATTGTAAATGTAGTGAATGTGAATAAAATGCAGACATTTGCATTTTATTACATTGTGTTTGAGTGTACAATAAATTTATCAAACATCAGTTTGAAATATCAACATCCATCCAGTGCTAAAAGAATGTGAAGGCAAATATCTGCAGATACAGTTATTCCAATATTGTGCATCCCTAATTTTAAACCAGTGTTTGTTACAGTACAAAATCTGATGAAAAAAATGTATAGCAATTAACACCCAGATCCCAGAAAGAAATTCGGAGTGCAATGACATCTCAATTAGCCACATATTAAACTGAAGTCAAAATGTGTTAGACTGTAGGGAGAAACAGCTATAGGTCCGAATTCTTAAAGACTGTATAGTGGTTTTACTTCCATATCAACAATTAGGCTAAAATCCAAGCTAGGGGAAAAAAAAAAAGAACCAAAACATGTACAGTTGTATGCTCAAGTTTAGGCACCCTGGTCAATGATTTAAGTGAAAATAGTTCAACACATGCTCTACAGAGAACATCCTTCAGCTCATTTAAATGCACAATTAATGTTTATTTGCTGAACTGAACAATATTGGGGGGAGGATAAAGCATAATGTTTTTTTTGTTTGTTTGTTTGTTTTTTTTTACATTTGCAAAAAAGAATACCATATTTACATCTGTTCTCTCTAGGGGATATGTTAACTTTTTCCACTTAGAAAATAAAATGTCATTCGAAAAGGGTTTTCAAACATTTGCATGTATATCTACTTTAATTAATGACTGATATTTCTTAGAACTTGAAAACGTTTGATTCTCTGGCACAGCAGAGTTAACCTGAGCTCAGTGTACTAATACATTGACAAGTGAAGGCCTGAAATGCATATTTTGAGGTTGTGTGTGGACACATTATATCCTGGGTAACTGCAAGAGATAATGTGAACAAACAAGGTCTATATCAAATGTGGTTCTGTCTTAGTTAAAAACACCCCAGTATGGATTTCCCATCTGATTAGTTTTCATTTTGGCAAAACAGGACAAAAATTATGGCCATTTCAAGTTACACAATGAAATATGGCTTTACTTCCAGTAGTGTAAGCCACTGCTTTATTTTACCACTGAGAACAGCAGCTGAATGTGAAGCTACTGAGGATCTACTGTTTTGTTCTGCAACACTTAACACTCTTTAAATCGCTTGATTGACTCCATGACTGACACAGTCGACTGACTTTCTATCATAAAACAAAAAAGAGGGCTGAGCAGTCTCCCTGGTTGACACAGAAAACTGAAAGGGGGCCATTTAACTCTGGGCTGTAATGTTTGGGGTCAAGGCACAACATACAGAAGTTATACAGTGTGAAAATGGGACACTGTTGACATAAAGGTCGACAAAATCAGAACAGTGGGAGCTTAGAGCAGAGAGCCTGCTCTGACATCATCAGTTTCACAATGACTCACATTATATATAGACACCATTTGTGCAATGGGTGCTCTTTAACTCTAAGCTAGACAAAACATTTAAAAAACAAAAACATTCAACAGCTGTGAAACAGTAAGGCTGTCTTCATCAGACAAATACAAAGAATAATTCCAACCAATCAACATCAAGGAGTGCCGGGCCAGTCCATGCACAGGAGCTCTCATTGGCTGCTCTTTCAGGCCCCTCCCATGCTCTGTGTCATGTGATCAGGCCAGTGAATTGTCCCTTTTCGCTTCATATCTGTCAGTAGGCCGGAGGCTGGTAGTCACTGCCCCCCATTGGCTCCTGCTTCGGCGTAAAGGAGGGCTGCTGGTAGATGTCTGAACGGCTGCTCGGGAAGGAGGGGTAATTAGATGCGGGGTATGAGGAGTTATGATCTGGTGGGACGTATGATGTTGGGTATTCGGAAGTGTGATCTGGAGGAGATTCGGCTAAGTTCTGAGCGAGCTCTCCCACGCCTTGGCGGAACTTCATCAGTGCAAAATATGTCAAAGCACCCTGTCAAACAAAATAATCAACCATTTACTCACAAATGTCTTCGTTAAAATGACAGTTTGGCAGTTACATTATCACAAGCACAGCTATTGCTAAATTAAATGGGAGTTTCAGCGATTTTTCAAAATCTCAGCACAATTAAATCGTTCAGATATATATGAAGTTATTCAGAGTGACTCGGACATGGGAAGGAGTTTTAAGCAGTTGCTGAAATTTTAAGCAGTATTTACAGGTTGTGAATGATGATGACATACAAAATTATTTTCCTTTTATTTGTGATAATTGCATCAAGCAGAACACAAAATTACATGACTAAAGACACACATTGCTGTCATGTCAAAGCATCGATGCACACCTTGATTTCTCTGCACTCTCTCCTTCTGGATAAACATAACGCAAATGAGTTCAAACCAGTCCAATCAGACTAACGATTGTGTCATGCCTGCAGTCACACTTCAATGAACAGCAAGCAGGAGATACAACAGTTGAAAAAAAAAAACAAATGTACTTAAAGTGCAGGACATCATTAAATTTTTTAAGTGTAAAAACAATAGTAGGTTGCTTTGGGGCTCAGAAATGGTTTACAGCCCTGCACACACTTTCCCTCTTTGCACCTCCAACTGTGTGTATTTCAGTGATGCACCAGGAAGCTTATCTGTAACCCTTTCATGTAATAGCTTTCTTTGAGGGAGCTTTCATTAACATTAAACTCTTCAGTCTGGTTCCCATCGGCAAGTTTCTCTACAATTAAATATTTCACATCAGACCACCCTGAATGACTGTTTTCATCTATACCATTTATTTATAAAGGAAAAAAGATGTCCCCTTTAATGTTTCTGTTAATGTATCTGTCAATCAGATAAGTTCATCAGATAAGTTCTGTAAAGATCAGCTTTTTTTTTAAAACAAAATTTTGTCATAAGCATTTTTCATTTAGCAAAGATTCTTCTGAGGCTCTCTCATTAAGAGGGGACAGCACATTTCATACCAAACAAGCCCAGACCCACCTTCTCCACTCCACTCTTTTCCCTGAACCTAGCAATATGAAGCATGGAAAATGTACATGTACTCTTTTAGTGGCCTGTAACTATTAAAAGTGCACAAAATTCAGGCCTTAATGTGTCTCTTAGACTCTCAATAGAGTTATAACTGAAGCAATCTGACCTAGTCCCAGTTTCACAATGACATCAGTATCAGCGCAAACCACATGAAGAAACAAGGCAATGAATCACGTCTTCAAGGAGGTGGTTTGATTTGTGGGAGGAAAATCTGTCCATGTGTCCAAACAATATGGTCAACACCGAAATGTAGGCTAATGATTGTAGATAAATTTTAGCTGTAAATTGCCAAAAACATAGTTGGAAACATAGCTGTTCCATATTGGCACTATATTATGCACCATGCAGCCCTTATGATTTAATTACCATTTATAGCAGTGTAACAAAACACTTCATATGTTGTTACCAAATACTTTATTAAAAGCATGATTCTGACACAATAACCTAAGTCACTGTAATTCTCTATATACTACATACTACAATATCACAGCACTATTTTGTTGTTTTTTACTGTTAGAGCTAAGAATTATTGATTTTCATGAAGTAGCTATGCTTCTAAATGGAATGCCTTGCTGTAATGCCATATTGATAATGATAACAAATGCTCCATTATGGGGACCTTTCTGAAATAACAGAAAACAACTGTCTCTTTAACAAAATTCCACTGATTTCTCAGAATGTCTGCATAATTCAATCACTAAGATATAAATAAAAGTCATTCAGTTTGATGTGAAATACCATTCTAGGGAAACTGAGTCTGAACAATAGTAGTCTGCTGGAAACCAGACATCTAAAGCAGAAAACCATTACATTTTCCTTCAGTAACTCCATTCATGCCAGATATGTGTATGCATGACAGTATAAACCAACTAAATGCACATATTTACTGCAGTTTAACCATCATCAATATTGCATCTAAAGTTTAGGTTGAAAAGTCATTTTGAATAGAAAATAAAATGTCTATATTTGCATTTAACATCCCAGCCCTTGCTTCCTTTCACCACCACTCTAAAGAAAAAGAGCCTCCGTTTCATTTTGCTTACACCTCAATAATGCAGTTACGCAGCCGTCATAGAATTCCCCTTTAAAACCAATGGTCTTTCTGAGTAAAAGTGGCCAGAAGTGAAGGGGAAGGCCTAAATTTTCTTGGTAGAAATTCAGTCTACACAACAGAATAGCCAGCCAGCATAGCCTTGTTTCCTAGTGACAATAAAGGCTTGTGTTTTCCAGTAAACAAGACCAAATTAGCACTGGAGTGAGTGGCATTATCAAAAATAACTATCACGTTCATAAAATGTAGTAGGAGAGGTGTTTCTAACAGTTCCAGCCCTACTGACAGAAAAAAGGCTCTTACCCAGGTGGCGATGGAGAAGAAAGAGAAGGCAATGATGGCATGTACAGCGTCAGTAGCGATGCCTTTTGTGTCAGCAGTGTTTGCCCACTGATTAGCCAAGAGGCAAAAACAAACAAACCACAGAAACGTCCAGGCTCCTGTTCAAACCCAGAGAGAGAGAGAGAGAGAGAAAGTTAGCTTTTAAATTAGGATATACAAATTCAACTCATCATGGCTGTACTAACAACCATGCAAATGCCCACTTTTGCACATTTTAATGCACAATTACTGTTTATTTGCTGGATTTTAACATATTGGACTAAAAAATAAATCATAAAATGTGGCCTGTGCAAAAGTTGTGGCACATTTTTATTTTTTTTCCAGTATGTTAAACTCAGCAAATAAGTAGAAAGCATGCACTAAAACTGATATAGAGAATGTGTTAAAGTACTTTGTACAGGGGATTTCAGACTTCATCTATATGTCTAGGCTTAGTCCAAATATTAAATAATATTACAGTAGCAAGCAAAAGAGTTTGAACTAGCTAAATTAGTAATATTCCTATTCTAAATTCTGACACTTTCAGCCACTGGACTGCTCAGAATAAGCCATGCAAGAGGCTGTCTCACACATTATCCAAGATTAGGACTGGCTAGTTTACACCAAAAGGGCCAAAACTGTCAATTGTAGGTGTTTTCAGTCTTTGGATTTAGAGGTTTATACTTTACTTTGGCAGGCTAGTGGTTTCAAAACTTCAGCTCGCCACTAACTTCCCCAGAATCATGTGATTGTTCAATTATTCAACTACAGTGTCAGTAAACTCTTGTGTGAGGCCTTCCATAATCTACTGTACTTCTACCCAAACTGGACTCACATTTTATTTTTTTTTATGTTGTGACTCTGTGTGTTCTTTTATAATTACCTGAAAACACCAGGTCAGCTGTCACCACATGCTTTCTCTCCTGGGCATTACTCATCATGGGGAGATAAATGTCAGCCATAAGGAAGGCCACACAGGCGAGGAAGGCAATGATCCCGATGCCCATTCCGTAGTGGCATGCCCCGTCATTCTTGTTGAACACACACATCACATGAAAATCGTCTGGGGGATTTACGTACCCTTCCGCTGTTATGGTGGCAAAAACCACAATGGCAAACACCTAGAATGGCCAGGCATGGGATTCAGAAGAGAAAAGAGGGAAGTAGAAATTAAGACTCCAGCTCAATAGCAATCACTCTAGACAAACTTGTGAGGTTGTACCAGGCAACCTAAATGGGGCTGCTCGGATTGGGATACAATTGATACAGATTTTAATAGAAATATTATTGCAATTATACACTAACTGGCCACTTTATTAAGTACACATACTTGGATCTACACTCATCTATTCCATCATGTACATTTACCAAATGGGTTCACTTTTTAGTTCTACAATTACAGACTGTTGTCCATCTGTTTCTCTGTATACTTTGTTAGCCTGCTTTTTTTCCATCCATCAGTGGTCAGGACCCCCACAAGACCTCCACAGAGCAGGTACTATTTGGGTGGTGGATCATTCTCAGCACTGCAGTGACATTGACATGGTGGAGGAGTGTTATTGTGTGTTGAGTTGGTACGAGTGGATCAGACACAGCAGTGTTGCTGAAGTTTCCAGTCACTGTCTACACTATTAGACTCTCCTACCTTGTTGGTCTACCTTGTACACGTAAAGTCAGAGATAGTAGCTGCACGGTTTGTGTTGGTCATCCTCTACTCTTTCATCAGCGGTCACAGGACACTGTTGGCTAGATATATTTAGTTGGTGGACTATTCTCAGTCCAGCAGTGACACAGAGGTGTTTAGAAACTCCACTGCTGTGTCTGATCCATCCATACAAGCATACCACACTCTAACACACCACCACAACATCAATGTCACTGCATTGCGGAGAATGCAGTGGCTGGTCAGTATATAGGGCTGAACAACACTGGCACAGCCATATCACATTGCGAAATTCATTTTTTAAAAATGGCCAGGGAGTGTTTAAAGAGTGAATAAGTTAGTGTTAGTAGGGTATTATTCTGATTACAGCTGGACAACATGGACAAAATATCATTTTGCAGTGTTCCTTCTAGAACACTGTTGGAAATGCAGAGCTGAACTCTGTAATGTGGGTAAATTCCACTGTAAGAGGTAAACAAAGTGCATTCAGAGTGGTTTGAGTCAGAATTGCTCAAAGTGGTGGTGAGAGGGTCCTAAAATGTCTCTAAAAGCTACATCACAGAAAACCGCTACATGAAAACGGTTATTAATATATTAACACGTTGCTTGGAAACATTCTGCAATAGTTTCAGCCTAAAACATTTTTCAGATATATTCATGGAGGACATTCATCAACATTACATATAATGTACTTAGATTCACTGGTCATTTCAGATCATTTCAGTAAATAAAATACATTTCTGCTCAGTGACCCTGGGTCCCATCACCAACACTTATTGAGATCAGAGTGTTTTAGTGTCTCCATTTGACATCAAACCAATAAAATGTATCTGTTTTCACTGGTTTGAACAACCTTTGAACTGGTGGAATTTGGTATGCTGTTCTGCGCTGCTGTTAGGGCAGAATGATTGGTTTGTTGGATCGTATGAATGCCTTTATCTGCCTGAACACAAGTACATGACTGACTGCTTAGGATATCACACTGTAAAAAATTAAGCAATTGGTTGGAGCCTCTTAAGCATAGCGTGGCCTGTCAAAATCATGAAATTTTAGTTGATGCTTAATTATCACAGAAATAATTGTAAATAACCATTTTCCAGATCACTGAATGCAGCTATTAAAATTCAAGCCTCCAGTGGCCAATTTGGCTGATTAGCTATCTTGCTTCCTACCAGGGGTGGCACCATACCTCCAAAAGGGGGGGAGGGGGGGTGGGGGGGAAACCCACATGACTGGCTAGGTAACATAATGCAACTAGGCCACTGCGTCACAAACCTAATCAAGCAACTGAAACAGCCTTTCATTTCATGCTAAAACCACGTCCCTATTTTCCATTTGGTTCAGTTGGTTTCACACCACAACAGCTTCAAAGGAACAAATTACACACAGTGTGTTCATTTACTGGTCAGAAATTTTTCAGGTATACAATCACTCTGTTACTGATATTTACTACCATGAATATATAAAAATATTAACAGAAAATGTAAATAATGATGCTTAATGTCTATTTGCATCACAAAACAATAATAATACAAAACAGCAATAATAATAATAATGTTTACTTGAAATATGCTTCTTCATGACTGGTTTACTAATTTCAATTTGATTTTAATTCAGTCCACTGGTATTTGACCATAAATATGTTCTGTGATCCATGTGCCAACATTTAAAGCGTATCTTTGCTATTTTATTTTATTGCTCATCTGCTGTTATGATCAGCGACTCGTGCTGCAAGAACTATTTCACAGTCTGTAAAGAGAAATGCTAAAACATGCAGACTATGTGGACAGTACAGCACTAATATGCATTGAACAAAGTAACCTCTAGTGTTGAATTCTTTTGTTTGGTTTGCACCATTATAAAAATGCATTCCTTTGAGCAGCGAGGTCAAGCAGGGGTCACAGGCCCGCGGAGTGTTTACATGTCAAAATGAATTAAACTATGGAAAAATCTTGATAGGTCTCAACCAAACGTCTACATTTACACAGCAGGGAAAAGTGGCCCAAATCTGATTTTCTCACCAAATCCGATTTTGTTGTTTGGCTGTTGACATTATCTTTAAAAGTGATCTGTATACAACATCAGTCTGAACAGATCAGCTCCTAAACTGACCTGCATGCAGAAAAGAACAGTGTGTCATGTTGCTTCACATGGCTCCTCTAGAGGTAAACAATCACAGATGCCAATGAACGCCAGTCGCTCCCAGAAGGTTCAGCTTCTTTGCCAACATTCCAGGAGCCATCATGAAGCTTCACTTACTAACTGCTGGGTTCATCACCCACAATGAGTTTGCGCTCACTGTAAAAAGGGCACGCTCATTTCTTTGGTTAGTTTTCTTGGATTCTTTGCTTTCAAACTTTGCTTTCAGACTTTTAACTGTTCTTTTAACGCTGCAGCCTCACTCTCTTATAGCGTCGTTCAGCCATTTCTTTCCAAATCTCTTCGAACACGGAATCATTTTTTGGTACAGAAATATCAGACTTTTGTTTATTAGGTCGAAATTATGACAAATGTCAAGCTGGATTGATGTAAAAGTCGTATGAATTCTGATCTGGCTGTTCAAACTGAGTCGCATTGCCGTATGATTATCAGATACGGATCAGATATCAGCGCCACATATGAAAGCGTCTCAAATCGGAATTCAAGATGTTCGATTTCATGTGTTTTTTGCTGTTTACACTGACAAACAGATAAACCAGCTGTATCACATATGGAGATAAAGCTCGGTTTTGGGCCACTTTTACCTGCTTTGTGAACAAAGCCCAAGTCTAAAAATAAGCAAAGGTAATACAAACAAGCAATTCTGCCAGCATATATACAAAAAATGTAGAATTAGATATATGGCTAACATATCAACAAACATTACTCAGCATGGCCCTCTGAACATGTAAAAGCACCAAGTTAGTTTGTTGTCATAAGACCCATGATGTCTCAATAAATGCACTTACTGCTTTCTTTTATTCCAATTTAACTGCACCAACCCAACAAACCACATTTAAAGTCTCTTTGTTGCAGAATCCGAACAACTGTGGAAAATGATAGCCCTAAATAACTGTAATAATCCAAATAATTGCAATTAGGTAATATTATAATAACTGTGAAAGTCCTATGCACACTTCCTGTGAAAACTGACTTCATGGTAACAACTGCAAGCCAATTTATTGTAGATGTAATGGTGATGTGATTATAGAAGGATAATAGTCTTAAGTCTGCAGAAACATACATTCATGTTTGGCATATCATTTGTAACACTGTACTTGTTTGGTTTTTTTGTGTGTGTGTTTTGTTGTTTTTTTAAGCCAAGTGTATAATGAACTGCTCAGAGCCAACACCTTCTGTGAAGCCAGATAATTAGACAAACAAATGAAGAGAGAAATGAAAGTACATAGGAGGGAATTTATATTAGACAGAAAGGAGAGCGAGAGGCAGCAAGGAAGACTGATCAAGTGAGCAACACGTTTCTTTCTTAGAACATTACCAAGATTTTCCACTGATCTATAATCAACTTCCTGAATGCAGTATGCTGATTTTTACTGCTACAATGAGAAACCGCCAAAGACTTAGTACCCACACCACCCACACTATAGTAACTATGGCTGCTGTGCGTTGTAGACTTTTGGCAGCCATGGCCACAACTCGTTTCACGTTACCTCCCAGCTGCTGTGTTTATACTTTCACCGCCTGGTTGGTCAGGAGAGGGGTGGCAAAGGGCACACTGTGTCCTTGCCCCGATTATTTACAAGCTATTGCATTATCCCTAGCACAGCAGCTCACATTATTTGTCTGACTGACCTAATTTGTTATCTGAGAGACCCGCAGAGGTAGCGCGAATGTGAAGAGACATGTTGGTAGTGTGCACAAGCTTATGAGGCTTAGAAATCGAGTCTCAAGGAGAGAGCAGTGACACAAAGGTCCTAAAGTTCACAACGTCGTCCAAAAATGACACATAAGGCCTCGATCCCAATCACTATGAAAACATGACGCTGTATGTTTTGCTGTTGAAGGCAAAGTCACAATCAATTCACATGCCCTGCCAAGCATATGAGTGTCAAACCTGCAGGTTGTTATGGAAAGTCCCTTTAAAAGAGGAACAGATTCTTTGAACATCAGTCACAACAGGATTTCAGAAGCAGTACAACTGGCCTGTACATGTTTTCTCTCAGCGGATTTAGCTACAACCAAAAGCACGATAAGGCCAGCAGAGGAAAAGCCAAGGGGTGTCCAGAAAAGGCCAGTACCATCCTGGAAAGACCCCAATTATGGAAAGTGAGACAGTCAGCCATCATTAATAAAACATCAAATACCTTATGGTGAATATCTACCATAAGAGCAGTTACCAATCAGTTATGAGAGTCTGATGCAGCTGCATTTTATAATCAGCATATCTTGCTGCGATAGGCTAATTTACCCAGCAAAGCGGCAAATGATGTGCATAAGAATTTTTACAGTTAAATACATGCATGTGTCGTAGGTTACCTTATACAGTGCTGTCTGACTAGCTTTATAATCATCACACTCAAGTATAACCAACAGTTATACACTAAATGAATAATTGCTATGGCTTGTCTATATGAAATGTTATAGTTGTGCACTGAAAAAAGTGAAGCATTTCATTAACTTCAAACTCAAATACATAATTTTCTCATCAATGACTAAAATGCTGTTGCGATCTCACGAAAACGAGTATCTCCAAAACGGCAATTTTACTGGAAAGGGCAAAATACAAAAAATTAAAAACATCATAATACTTGTCTTTTTTTCTTCACTAACACAGCTTTGTCTTTCAGTTTACTTGGGCAATAACTGCACTGATGTTATATTTTATTCACGTGTAAAATGATGGACAGATGCAGCTATGTACAGAGAAAAATCAACACATCAATATAGATAACATTTTAATATGCATTTATATTCTTAGCAGTGTGTCATCACAATACAATCTCTGGGTTTTACCAGGCCAAAATAAAACCAAATAAAACCGCTATATCCTCATTTTAAAGAGCAGTTCATGATCACGGTTCCTCTTCAGTGGAACTGTGAGTCACTGAACAAAGGGGTTCAGCACACAGATGATCATATGCTAACTTGGACCGTTCTGGGCCGCTCCATGTGACTCTGGGTGACGTAAGTTATGTCATGTCCTAGAGCTTCTCCCCTTTCCAGTGTCGGTGCTTTGTCACAACAAACTTTTAACTATCCAGCTTGGCATTTTAGCTAAAACTAGTGTTCTGACCCGTCCTATCACATCTGACCTGACATCACAGAGTACAGACACCAAATGGCCTTAATGTTAGTCTTTTTGGGGCTAACGTTAACGTTAGCTGCACTTGCACTCGATTTTAATGAGCTCTACTTTATCAAAACAGCAATAAGGTGCTCAAGAAGTTGTGGAAAGCACACAACCACCTATAACATACGAAGAGGAGTAACTCAAGTATTCAATCTGTGAGTTTTACACAGAACAAAGGGAGGAAACATACGCTAGTAAACAATTTCTTTCCCCAACACAAGTCTTCGTTTAGCTTGCTAGTTAAAATGTTAACCGTCGCCACTCACCCAGCTAAGTATCCGTAGCACAGTTTGTGGCTGCTTGATAAACTTCATGAAGTCGAAGCTGCCGCCGGCTAAAGCGGCGCCGTACACGCTGGTTTCGCTGGACTCCATCTTATTTCACACGGCCAACTCACACGACTTCCCCGGGTAAACACAGCAGCTAAAGCTCCTGACAGAAGAACCGCCACCGCTGGGTGATCTCACTGCACTCGGCCAGCGTCGTCCGACTCGCGAAGGAGTCATTCGTTTGAACCGGTTCTTTTCAACAATAAATCGTCCGAGCCGATTCATTCCGAAACGAATTGAACACAGTGCTATCAATACTGACTTATATGTTACTTATGTAAAGAACTTAAAAAAAGAGTCTTGAGCAATAACACATCACTACATAAAATACCGCATTATAACTTTAAGTACATTGACATCGCTCTGATCGCATCTGTGCAGGCTGTAGCTCGCTTCCTCTTTCTGTTGTGTTTATACTTCGTGCGAAGCGATAGTCGTAAACGGAGGGTAAATTGAATGGGTTTAAAAATGACTCATTGAATCGTACGTTTGATTCTTTGAAACATACAGTTCAAAAGAGTCGGTTTGCTAAACTGAATCGAACTTTTACATTGACCGTTTCCTGTAAGTGCGGGAAGGTGGAACCTTCCCTCACGGAGAGGAACGTCAATAGCGTAACTAAACGCGTATCGTGGGGAGAAAGACATGCAAATCACAAACCGAATCAAGTGATTGATTAGTAATGAATTGACTTTATTTTTTTACATGCGACGGACCTCAAGACACTCGGTTTTCACTTAGATCCCTTACTCATTTACCCCCCCCCCAACGAAATAAATCATAAACCTGTATAATAGAAATCAGGCCGCTTCTGACCTTTTTACCTGTCCTCACCCTGGTCATATTATTGTGTATAAAAAGGAAATAATACTTACAGAGTGTGTGTGTGTGTGTGTGTGTGTGTGTGTGTGTGTGTGTGTATATATATATATATATATATATATATATATATATGCTCAAAAAGGGTTCGGGTATGAGTATAGAACCATTTCATGTTTAAAAGGCTTCTTACACTGTTTAAAAAGATGGTTATTTAGGTAATAAAATGGTTCTATTTACAACCATGAACACTTCAAGAACGCTTTGCACGATTAATTTAGCATTGTGAAAGAATTACCAGGAGACAGGCCAGTACACCAGGAGATGTGGAGGAGGCCGTAGGAGGGCAACAACCCAGCAGCAGGACCGCTACCTCCGCCTTTGTGCAAGGAGGAAGAGGAGGAGCACTGCCAGAACCCTGCAAAATGACCTCCAGCAGGCCACAAATGTGCATGTGTCTGCACAAACTGTTAGAAACCGACTCCATGAGGATGGTATGAGGGCTCGACGTCCACACAGCCTTCCATGTGCTCGCTAGAGGTAGCCTGACTGCCATTAGGTAATGAGATGAGATCCTGAGACCCCTTGTGAGACCATATGCTGGTGCGGTTGGCCCTGGGTTCCTCCTAATGCAGGACAATGCTAGACCTCATGTGGCTGGAGTGTGTCAGCAGTTCCTGCAAGATGAAGGCATTGAAGCTATGGACTGGCCCACCCGTTCCCCAGACCTGAATCCAATTGAGCACATCTGGGACATCATGTCTCGATCCATCCACCAACGCCACGTTGAACCACAGACTGTCCAGGAGTTGGCAGATGCTTTAGTCCAGGTCTGGGAGGAGATGCCTCAGGAGACCATCCGCTACCTCATCAGGAGCATGCCCAGGCATTGTGGGGAGGTCATACAGGCACATGGAGGCCACACACAATACTGAGCTTCATTTTGACTTGTTTTAAGGACATTACATCAAAGTTGGATCAGCCTGTACTGTGTTTTTCCACTTGAATTTTGTGTGTGACTCCAAATCCAGGCCTCCATTGGTTAATAAATTTGATTTCCATTGATGATTTTTGTGTGATTTTGTTGTCAGCACATTCAACTTTGTACAGAACAAAGTATTCAATGAGAATATTTCATGCATTCAGATCTAGGATGTGTTATTTGAGTGTTCCCTTTATTTTTTTGAGGTGTGTGTATGTATGTATGTGTGTATGTGTGTGTGTGTGTGTATATATATATATATATATATATATATATATATATATATATATATATATATATATATATATATATATATACATATATAGCTGTTATCTGAGGAAAACCTTGTATCTCCAAAATGGTAACTTGGTAACTTTACAAGAGAAGGAAAAAAAACTACTCTATTTTTAATGTAATTCAAGGGAACCAGACTTCTTTCAAAGTCATTCTGAGTCATTTCTTTTGGTCCATTCATCATGAAACTTACATACAATGTAAAAGGCAACAGGTATTTTCAAAAACTGGAAAAAATGAAGATGGAGGTTAGCTTCTGACAGCAGTAATATACATATATATATACATACATATATATACATATATATATATATATATATATATATATATATATATATATATATATATATATATATATATATATATACGCATACATGTATATACGTTCACCTTAAAGAGCTGACTCAAAGAGCTGAATTACTTTTTAATATGTCACCAATACTCACACAATCATAATGGAAAATATCCAGTTTAATTACAGGAAAATTAAAAATACATGTATTTTACAAATATTTTATGCAATTTACTTTATTGGAAGTGTATTGGAACCTGAACAATCTGACCATTTTCTTTGAACATACACTAGCATTAAAAAACTGGGAATTACTGTTTTCAATAACAATAAACTGATTTGGTTGTGGATAAACGTATATAATGACTTTCATGTGCTCATCCTGTACAGCTACAAATGTTGGAAACAACTGGTAGGACACTAAGAAAATGTGAATAAAAATGAAGAAATATAAGATGTGTCCAGAATGATGTTGATGATTATAAAACGACTAAAAAAATTATCAAGTTATATTAAGAATCAAGTTATATTAAAATTGATATTCAGAATTTAGCATATTTCAACAGTGTGTATGAAATATTAGCGCAGATAACTTTATGAAAAATGTATTAAAACAGATAATTACAGTATACTGTTTGTTGTTTAAATTTTTAGTTAAAAGAATCGTGGAAATATTGAATAAAACATAGTTTGTAACATTTGAATCTAAAAGGAATGTTGTAAGTTGTTACTACACTGCAATATGTTTATGCATACAAAATACCAGAAATTGTAAATATGGCATCTACGCTAGTGTAGATGGCTGGTTGACCTACATCCTCTACAGCACAGCAACAGTAAAAAAGCAGAACAGCTGAGTAATGTAACCAAGACTATGGTCGTTGATAAGCATTCGTTAAGTTCACTAGGCCACATCTTTGCAGTGCTACAAAAAGCTTGGTATATTTAGACATGAGAATAACTTTCTCAGTCCAATTCAGTCTCTTCAGTACCAGCACCTTCAATGGTTTCTTCATCCAGAAAATTCTTTTCTTCATCACTTTCCTCATCAGCTATGCTGCTTTGCTCGTCTTCATCCTGTAAAACAAATCAATATTATGACAACCTCAGATAATATTCATTACTCACTATTAGGGCACAATTGCTTGTAGTATGAAATTTGCAGACACAATGGGAGTGTGAGAACTTGTAGAGTTTGAACAATACTGATGTTCTTGAGTTGTGCGGATGGGCTGGAATCTTTTGAATGTTTCAGGAATGCTGATGCTGTTCCACCAGGAAACAGAGAGGTCTTTGTGTGAAGCACAGTACCTCATCAGAGTCTTCTATCCTGGAGGCTTCTACAATGTCCATGTCTTCTTCATACACAGCTACATTCTGCACAAAAACAAAATACTGAGCGTATCATTTTTCTCTTAAAAGGTTCATTTAATAATTTAGCAAAAAAATTAAAAATCCAGTGTACGCAATTTCCCCCTTACCCCAAACACAATCGATCAGCCAAGACATGTTTGGTGTCTGAAGCCTGCTTCTTTACCTGCCCTGAAGCTAAAAGGCTAATAGCCAACAAGCTCCATGACTAATGTGTGCTGGGTAGTGTCAGAAACCTCATAAGCAGGTCTATTTGAGATCACATGACAACTCAACATGGTTTTGAGGTGTGTGGTGATTCAGGCATGTAGTTTGCATAATGCTAATTAGTGGCTACAAGCTTCCATTACTTGTGAGCTACATCAGCCTCATAGCTCCAGTGCAAAACCAGACAGAAAACCTGTCTTGGCTGATCGGCCTCATTTAGTGTTAGGAGAAAACTGGACCGAAAAATGGATCCTCACCACTTCGTCATCTTCATCCTCGTTTATAATGTCATCATATATGCTCCTCATGTCTGTGAATTCTTCTTTAAGACTAAAAGCAAAGACAAAAATACACAGAGAGAAAAGGCATGAGAAAGAAGAGAAGTCAAGGCTTGACAGGAGATGCCATCCTCCATCAAGTGTCAACAGACAGTACAGTTACAAGACATGAACATCATATAAACAGGATTAAAGACCGAGGCACGCTGTTGATATGATGTTGATAAGATCTATAAAGGATCCAGTGACCAACATCAAAATTCTGTTAGAAGGTGAGGGGGACAACCAGGGTTTGATAAACCCACTGTCTTTTCTTTTCCATCCACCTTGGAGTAATACTTCAGTGGATTTTAAGCAAACTTGGGCTGGAGATTTTTATTGGACATGGCAAGCCTGTCTGCTGTGGAGAATTCTAAAACTCTACAAGATCTATGAACTCTTCAAATAGAACATTAACAGTAAGAGATGTTTGAAGCAAGTAAAATTGAAAATTGGAGCTTATTATCTTTGGGCATGATCTTAAAGATGCCAGCTGAAAACCGTATTTACATTGGCATAGTTGAATAAGGACAGCTCGGTACACGGTACTTGAGAAAACATCTGTTTTGCTACGATAATGACACAAAAATCACAAGATCTCAAGAAACCAAATGTATCTTGTTATCATGGAACAATGAAGTTTGAAGTTTTGAAAAACACAGGTGTATCCATGGCCATTTAGGGCTTCCATAGAACCATATAACTGTCACAATATCAGGTTAAGCTCAGCTTTTTCAATAAATCCTTTCACAATCATTTCACAGCCTATCTTGTTTGCTTAACTGCATTCTGTTCATTTCTGGCTAATTCCAGTCTATTTATATCTTCTACTGTCACAGTTGCCGACTGAAAAGTTCGCTTAGTTTGCTCTTCTTCAGAATTTGACAAAACAGATTGCACGTCAAATATCTCATAGAAGTTATCTAATGTGTGCAGTTTCTCTTTTGTATGTGCTGAAATAAAATAAATAAATAAATAATGGTTATACAGCAGGGTGAGAAGTTCGGTCATCCGGGAGGGACTCAGAGTAGAGCCGCTGCTTCTCCACGTCGAGAGAAGCCAGCTGAGGTGGTTCGGATGCTTAGGATGCCTCCTGGACGCCTCCCTCGGGAGGTGTCACAAGCAAGTCCAACTGGGAAGAGACCCCGGGGAAGACCCAGGACACGCTGGCGTGACTATATCGCCCAGCTGGCCTGGGAGCTAGTGGAGGTGACTGGGGAAAGGGAGGTCTGGGCCTCATTAATTAGGATGCTGCCCCTGCGACCCGAACCCCGGAGAAGCGGAAGATAATAGATGGATGGATGGATGGATGGATGGATGGTTATGCAGCGCAGGGTGAGTCATATTAATACAGTTATTGCAAAAAATGTGCTGTTATTATTAGCAGAACTGTTATTTAATTTAATTCCATGCAATTCTATATATTCCAATACTTAATTGTGTTAATCACTTGTTCATATAGTAACATTTGTGCGTTCAGTGTTTATTAAAAATGACTCAGAATCATATTAAAATAACTAAATCAAACTGATTGCCAGGGAAATCTGAGTTCATTATATTGAACAACTCCTTAAAAATCATAATTGAACTATTTTGTTGATGATCAGATAATTACACCCCTATTGATTAATGTGGAAAATGTTAGAATGATTAGTAGATTGCAAATTAAAAGTGATAAATAAAATGATGATTAAATTAATTTAATTAATCTTGTGGTCTTGAAAATCCAGGTTGAGTTATAGCAGACAGACCAGTAATCACCACTGATCTGCATTAAACTGAAGCCACAAACTGTGATAATAATAACCACTTTAAAGAAACTTCACTTACTTGTATATTCTGGCTTTCTTCTTACCTGGCAAAAAAATAAGGTATTAAAGCATCAGAGCCATTAAGCCTTCACTGGAAAAAAATGTTAAAAATAAAATCTTGGACAATACATTAATATGGGTTATTCTACTGGGACCAAACACTTTTTAACATTTTCCAATTTGAGTGACCAAATTCTCAGTACTACAACACAATAAGGTTTGAAAATAAATCTGTAAACAATCTTTTCTGTAGCTTTTATTTTTCACAATGTGTATACTGTTGTTTAATGAAGTAGAAGTGTTTTAATTTTAAGCAAATTATTAAAATGTATTTTGAAATTTGATTTCAGTACCACAACACATCGACAGCCATTGAGTTTTTTTCTTTTTACTTGCGCAACAGAATATTTTGTTGTTTTGATGTACATCCTTACAGTTTACAAGGCAAATCTTAAAGTTAAGAGACTCAACAGTCACATGGTTTCAGATTTATCTGCTGTGAATGATGAAGAGATTGTTGGAGCGTGGAATAGGAAAATGTGCATGATACATCTAAAAATCCTGATCATCAATTAATACATTACAAATTTGCTTATAGAATGTACTAAACCTGCCTCAAAGGCCATAATTCTATGAAGATTGTTGCATCCTCTAATTGTGACCTTGGTCCACGAAGTCCCCTGGGGTCACTTAGGCATATGTGTTGAGACTGCTCCGATGTCATCAGCTACGGAAAGTAAGCATCTTTAACTTTAAGTGAAATACTTGAAGTTAGGATCCCTTTTTCACCTGACTTTGGTCCTACTTAACGATGACATTCTTTGGCTTGGCAGCAGCGGGCCAATCCTTGAAACTGTCCTGATGGAGAGGTTCATAGCCTGAATGCATGCTGCTGGCCTTAAGACAGGATGTGGCGTACAGCTTAGTTAAAGAGACAGTGCAGCGTAATCTACTATAATTTATTTTTGGTTTTGTTTTTGTGAGGGGAGGGTGAGGAGGGGGATATAAGGATTTATGAACTGTTCATTTTCTATGACTACATGAGCTTGTTCTATATATAACCCAATGTTATATATAGGGGCAGGGAATTCAAATTGATCAGAATAAAGATACTCAGCAGTCAGAAGTAATACAAACACATTTTTTAAAAATATCTGTAATGAGAAATACACAAGTGCAGTGCCAGTCTTTGTACTACGCAAAGGAGGGCAGCTGCCTAAAGCCCCCATGAGCCAAGGCCCCCATTAAAATACTAATTGGATATGCTGTACAGGTGGATGTTAAACAATGTTTTCAGAAACATATATATACCTTATAAAACACAGCTGTTAACAGCTGTAGTAATTGTTTTCAGTCATTCCAATGCAGAGCATGGTTATAATGGACAAGACAAGTAAGTAATAATCTGCATTATGGAGAGGATTGCTACACAGCCTCAGCATATCACTAGTGTAAATGTTAATATGATAGTGTTGGGGTAATTACACAAAAAAGTAAACCATTACAGTACAGTACATTACAGTACACAAAATTATTCCCACTATATTGGCAGTTAATTTAGCTTGTTTCAAGCATTATTTCTTAAAAGAAGTCAAATGATCTGCCAATACAGAGAAATAATTTCACTTACTAAAAATACTTAAGTAACAAATGTCTAGACAAAAGTTAAATAATCTTATAATATTCTAACACCAATCTTAAAATGAGAAAAATTAGACATACTGACTAGATTTAGATGATTTCACATGCTAAAGTATAATTTTTGCTGTTTAGATGGTTGCGTAACTCAGGAACCCATTAATTTAAAAATCTATGGGGGCGCATTCCTGTCTTTTGCCAAAGGGCCTAAGAACCAATCACCCCTGTACATGTGGACACACGTTTGAGGCTGTAGTGTCATGAATAACAAAATGCTACGTATCAGAGATATACTCACGTAACACCACTCCATAAAGACAACAAGCAGTCACAGCAACGATCACCACAAAGAAACAGGTGAACACGATGATCACCACTGTCAGTGGAACTCTATTCATCACTAAAACAGGAAGACAGTAACAGTGATTAATTGTATATAGATGTATAATTTTATCATTGTGGTTTTATCATTGTAACTTTCCACAAGGGTTACAAGGGTTAGGAGTGTGTTTTTTGACCATTCTTCCAGAAGCCCATTTGTCAGACACTGATGTTGGACAAGAAGGCCTGTCTCGCAGTCTTCGCTCTAATTCCCAAATGTATTCTGTTGGGATGAGGTCAGGACTTTGTGCAGACCAGTCAAGTTCTTCCACATTAAACTCGCTCATCAATGACCTTGCTATGTGTGCTGGTGTGCAGTCATGTTGGAACAAGAAGGGGCCATCCCCTAAACTGTTCCCACAAAGTTGGGACCATGAAATTGTCCAAAATCTCTTTGTCTCCTGAAGCATTAAGAATTCCATTCACTGGAACTAAGGGGCCGAGCCCAACTCCTGAACAACCCCATACCATAATAATAATCCCCCCTCCACCAAACTTTACACTTGTCGCAATTCAGTCAAGTTCTCCTGGTAACTGCCAAACCCATATTCATCCCTCAGATTACCAGATAGAGAAGTGTGATTCGTCACTCAAGAGAACACTTCTCCACTGTAGTGTAAAGCACTATGCTTGGTGATGTAAAGCTTGGATACAGCTGCTCAGCCATGAAAACCCATTCGATGAAGCTCTCTATGCTGTTCTTGAACGAATCTGAAGGCCACATGAAGTTTGGAGGTCTATAGCAATTGACTCTGCAGAAAGTTGGCATCTGCTGACCCCGCACTGTCATCTTACGTGGCCTACCACTTTGTGGCTGAGTTGCTGTCATTCCCAATTGCTTTTGGGACAGCGGACCACTGACAGCAGACTGTGGAATATTTAGTAGTAAGGAAATTTCACGACTGGACTTGTTGCACAGGTGGCATCCTATCATCATACCATGCTGGAATTCACTGAGCTCCTGAGAGCAACTCATTCTTTCACTTATGTTTGTAGAAGCAGTCTGCTGGCCAAGGTGCTTGGTTTTATACACCTGTGGAAGTGATTTGAACACCTGAATTCAATCATTTGGATGGGTGAGTGAATATCTTTGGAAATATAGTATATATACATATGTGAAATTAATGTCTATGGTAATCAGTGATCTGGTTGAAAAATGCTGCAGCATTGCATTAAGATCCTAAACATTTCCAGGACTTTTTACTCTGTAAAACTGTGCCAAAGTCAAATCTAAAACTTGACCCTTAAACCAAACAACCAAGTGGATCACTAATGGCCTGCCGTGCTTGATAATGGTCTAATAATACAGGTCAGTCCTGGACAATTGCAATACTAGTGGTGAATTGGGAATTCTTTTTTAAATTTAGGCTTGGACTTAATTTGGCTCTGGACTTAATTTGGGCCTCATAAGTGTAGTGTAATCGTCTACTTTGATTGATTGTGTCCTCAGGGGTTTAATTATATGAATGAGCACCCACTTTACCTTCTTTATTGATCCTCCACTTTTGACTGAGCACTCTCGTAGTGGTGTCGAAAGCATTTGCTGCCTCACAGTGGTAGATGCCAGCAGCCTCTGGGACCAAAATGACTGGAAAAACTGCATCATTTGTCTGGTGCTGAAATAAGTTTTGTTTTTCCAGCCTGGTGTTGTTGAGGAACCAGGAGTATTCTGGAAACGTCCCCCTTTCCACACTGCATCGCAGCCACACAGCCCACACCACAGAATTGTTTGTCACAGTTCTGTCCACACTCATTGTCACAGCGCCCCCAACTGACTCTGCATGGGTGACACAATGAACATTGATCATCATTATTCCACCATGATAGATAGGAAATCTAAGGAAAATGACGTTTCCTTCATAGAGGTGTAAATCTCTCTCTGACTCAGACTGACTACATGTCTTTACAGAATTTTTTTTTTGGTGTGTATAACCTTCAAAGCTGTGTTTGCTAGTCATGTAATATTTCAGAATTAGCTGAAAGGTTCACTACAAAGACATTTATTTTCTAAAATTGTGTTATTTATCAAAGTAAGAAATGTAAAAACATTATATTTTAAAATGAAATTGAGATCTCTACAAGTTTAATCTTAATAATGCCACTTAGTTCATTATTATTATTATTACAACAACAATCAAAATAACAATTTTAATAAAGCAATAGCATTCAATATTTCAATATACTGCAAATAATTATTGCACATGACAGAACAGATCAGATGTGAATGTAACTCTGCTAATCTGCCAAACTCACATACAAACCTGTATCTGGGGGTAATTCTTACCCAGAAGGTGTACTTTTATTTTATTTTCACTTTTTAAAAAAACAAATGTTTTTTCCTCTCAAAATCAAATGTACTGCTCTCTCCACAATTTCCCACCCATGATCATATATCAACAACTTTTAATTTAAAATAGTTAGTTAGTTAGTTAACATAGATCAATTTTAATCCAGTTGCAAAAAAAAATCAGTCAATTGACCCCAAAATATTTACTATCAGGAATGTGCTCAATAGGATGACATTGAAGAATGAACTAAAAGGCATAGGTTTGTGAACAAACTTTACATTGTCTTGACAAAGCCGTTGCTATAAAATCCCAGGTGGTTGCTAAGGTTTGGCTATGTTATCCAAGGTCGTCCAATAGCTATAGAATTCCAATTGGTTGGGAAGGTGTTGCTAAACTTTTGCTATGGTAACCCAGCAGTTGATAAGGTGTTGCTAGCCCATTGCTGTTGTGTCCCAGGTGGTTGATAAGGCTCTACGAGCCTGCTAAGTTTTGTAGTTCTAGCTCAAAAACTTTGATTTTTGAAAAAGGTAACCAAAAAGCGTAGAATAATAAAACAAGTAAGATTAAGTTGGCTTAGTGGATGCTGTCTGTATATAGTCTTATGCAATTGTTTTGGCACTCCTTTAGAAATTACATGTTTTGTTGATTTTCTAAGTGAAAATAACTGAAAACATCCTCTATAGAGAACAACTTTTATTAAAATGCACAATGACTATATTTTTGCTCAATGTATAAATATATATAATTTGGTCTGTGCAACAGTTATGCTGCTTTTTCTAGACAGTCAAATAAAATAAAATAGTAAAAAAGTTGTGCAATGAAACTAGGAGAAAAATGTCAACTAAAATGTCTTATTTAAATATTGATCCCAATTTAATTGGATAGCCAGCTATAGGTTAACTACAGATATTTGGATTAATAATAAACTACATGGTGAAGCTGAGCTCATTCTCAACAGTGTTAGGATGAAGGTAAGGATTAGGATCACATAGTTTAGGTTTAGGTTTTTCGAAGAAATTTAATTGAATGTGAATTATATGCACGAAAAGCATCTACAATAGGCCAACTGCATAAAGTGTTACCAAAATATTTGTTCCTTGTAGAAGATTTTAAACTTTTTTTCAGATAGAAAATCAACAAACATGTAATTTGACCAGTATGTTTAGAAATGTGTGTCCTGCAGGTGTCTAATTTCTCATCTAAGCAGTGTGGAATTACATGCAGTGCATGTGAGGCTACATTGAGTTATTCTCTGTGTGAGCATATGAATGTCTTCCATATTTAGGTTCATTCAGCTAGATGAATGTGTGCGTATGTGCTTCACATACCCACTGTGATGTTCAGTGGTTCACTCAACACCCTTCTGGTCCTGTCATTTGCCAGGCACTGTGCGAAGCCCATGTTCTGGTCTAGTTGAATTGGCACTTCAAAACTGGCTTGCAAGTCTTCATCTAGTTTCTCAGCAAAGTTGTCATTGTTTCTGAGAAGTGAGAAGTTTATGGGTGAGGTCCCCTTCTCTGACTGGCACTTCACGACAGCAGAAAAATTTCCATTCTCACGTTTGACAAATTCAAATGAGATTTTGGGATCTGAGACATGCTCTGGATTGGGCACAGAGACAAGCAAGAGAGAGAGAGAGAAAGTAAATAAAATAAATAAGTGTTGTATTAAGTTTTAAAAGCTCAATTCTTTATTTAAAGACCCCATGTCATGAAAAAAGCACATTTTCTCCTCTTTTTTGAAATAAAATAGTTTAATATAGCTTGTAAACATGGCCAAAGTTTCTGCATTCCATACAGTTACTTTAAAGAAGCAGGGCTGCGAAAACCTGTCTGTTTTGAATGTACTGTTTTGGTTTTTTATGATGTCACAAAAAAACAACATTTGCCCATTCAGCAGTTTAGCTTCTCCCAATCACACAGAAGTGCTGCCCACAGGACATTGTTGGCTAGATATTTTTGGTTGGTGGACTATTCTCAGTCCAGCAGTGACACTGAGGTGTTTAAAAACTCCAGCAGCACTGCTGTGTCTGATCCACTCAGACCAGCGCAACACACACTAACACACCTCAACCACATCAGTGTTACTGCAGTGCTGACAATGATCGTCCACCCAAATAGAACCTGCTCTGTGAGGGTCCATGGGGGTCCTGACCACTGAAGAACAGGGTAAAAGGGGGCTAACAAAGTATGCAGAGAAACAGATGGACTACAGTCTGTAACTGTAGAACTACAAAGTGCACCTATATAGTAAGAGGAGATGATAAAATGGAGAATGAGTGTAGAAACAAGGAGGTGGTCATGATGTTATGCCTGATTGGTGTATATTATATATATATAATTATATATATATATTCATAGGTACCCATTTGAAGTCAGTTCAGTGCATTGCTTCTTCAGTGTAGATATATTCAAACAGAAATATTATGCAGTAAATGCATGAATCAAAAAAAAAATGGAATAACATATTACCTTTTACATTCACATTCTTGAAATCAGAACTGTTGGAGAACAACGTGTAATTTAATTGGTTTGAAGCCACACAGGTGTATCTCCCACTGTCACTGGTGGACAGGCTTTGAATGGTCAGTTGGTTCTGAGACCTGTTGTAGTGGTGCTGGACTGGTACGTTGTCCAAGAGCCAATGATAAGAGACATAAGTCCCCCCAGTCACATTACACTGCAGAGTCACACTCTCTTCCACCCAGAATTCCTCAGATGGCGGGTCTAATACGATGTGTGCATTTACTATCTTTTCTGAAACACAGCAAACCACATTATTTACACTTCAGTAAAGTTGTTTTGCAATGTACTGTACTGTGCAAAAGACTTAAGCATCTGAGTCAATCATCTTAAATCTAGTTGACAAATCTACACTAAACTAAACTGGGGTGGTACCCTCAAGGGTGCATCTTCAGAACCTCTAGTTGTACCATAATCCATAACAATTATATTTATGTTGTATTAATTTCACACACCCCATCTCATCTCCAGGCTTTTATTTTTACTGTTCTGTTTTAAAACATTTGGTCACACTTGAATCAAAGAATGTACCTGCATCTTTTTGTCTGACAGTGTAATATTTCTCATTTTGACATTATTGCAAGACTTTTATGAATATTTAATGCATTTCTAGGCATATTTACTGAAATGACTGATATTTGCCTAAGTAATATTATCTCAATACACTGGCAGATCCTTTTGAAAAACACTTTAAACAAGCAAAATTATCTGTCAATGATAGTGATTGGTTCACTGCAAAAAATGACATCTATTTAGCTATTTAGATTATATTTAAGATGATTTCACTCTTTACTATATCATTTTTAGCAGTGTATCAAACTATATTGACAGATAATTTTGCTTGTTTCAAGTATTAAATATTTTGACTGGTCTTAAAATCATTTCATATTCCAAAGTGTCATGTTTTGCAGGGTAAAGAGTATTGTAGAAGTAAAGTACTGAGTAATGAGATTACTTTTTCCAGGAAGGAAAAGATGTTACATTTTAAAAGAAATAATTAACATGAAGATTTTTTGAGATAATGCTGATTGTGAGATTTTGTCAAAGCAGACTGTACAATATCAAAGGCCTCGCATTGCAGCACTGGTTGTCAATCTGACCTGGGTCTCCCATGTGACAGGTAAGAATCCGACCCCTGAACAACCAATACAAGGACGAAAGAATCAATTAGTAACTTGAATGGGTTTTTTGAGTGACTACAGCACTAACACTAATGTTGTGTACAGTCTGCTGAGTCTGTGCAGCTTTCTGTTCTGACTGAGCCCATCAGCTAATTAGCAAGGCCATCATGAACTGATTTCAGAACATTAGATGAGGGTGAATGTTCATCTCTACAGCACTTTGGCCTGGAAGGTCCCCAGTTTGACATGCCTGGTGTAGATTATCACTTAATTGCCTCGCTTATACCAGTATGCCTTGCACAGTTGTATCATCATATAACATATGGAATACTCCATTATGACCATGAGCAGATGGTGGCGCTACATTTAAATGACTGAAAATATACAATACAGATGCAAATAGCAGCTATTTTTATGACATACATATAGTTTGGAATAGGTCAGTTAACATCAGCATGTACAGTATATGTCATTTGTATTTTAAAGGATTCCTAGGTGGTGGCCTACCTTTGCCTATTACCCTATCTGAATTAAGTGGTTTAAGATGATGATGATGATAATGATGTGTTTGGTTTTTTGTTCCTGCAATCATTTATAAATGCTGTACATACAGTCATATGCAGACATCACAGGTTAAATGACATGTTTTGCTGATTTGAACACGTTAATACATCCCCTACAGAGAACACGCATCTGCATATTTTAATGCACATTTACTGTTTATGTGCTGAATTTAACACATTGAGGGAAAAATCATGAAACAAAAATCAAATTTTGAAAAATCAAAAAAGTTTTCAGATCAGTGAAACTCAGCAAATAAATATAATCTGTGCATTAAAATCAGCATAAAATTCCACATTCAAGTTCGTTCCCTGTAGAGGACGTGTTGACTTATTTTATTAACTAAACGTAATTTGGCCAAGGCCATTCAAACCTTTGCCTACATCTTTTTACTGAGAAGCATTTTAATTTTTTCTGTAAGTTATTCTGAGGAATTGAATATCATGTCATTGTACATTCACTGTATATATTTACCTAAATTATTTACCACTTTGTCCACATTCACTGCTTAGTTATGATTTAATAACTTCCCTTTTGGTAGTGATTGCTTGTGCTTTTTACTTACCAATGACTCTGAAGCGCAGTGAGTTACTATATGAGGGTAGGACCTCTGTGTTGTTGTGTCCACTTGCTTTGCATTTGTACCTTCCATCATGGTCAGAGACGACAAAAATATTAAACTGGGCAGGCTCACCGCTGAGGGAAGTGTACTCAATGGGCTTCTTAGAGTCACCTTCTTTAATTAACTGATACTGAACAGACACGTCTTCTGGAATTTCATCAACCTTGCAGAAGAACTCCTTAATATCTTTCACGGTGCCCTCAGAGGGACCCCAAATCACGACTTTACCTAATGTCTGACCATCTGAAATGAAAATAAAAGGGAATTCCAACAGTGGCTGACATATGAACAAGTTATTCAGAGTGGTTGGATGTGAAATACTTAATGACTTGTGATGCAAATATATGCAAATATAGCCACTTTAGTTGCTACACAAATGACCAGTGAGTCTACACAATTCATCTGAGTTTTTATATGCAGTGTTGATAATGGTAACATAATAATAAATCTTAAAAAATACACTTTCTTTGCAGATTATTTTGACTTACCGAGCATGTAGCCCTCTCCCATGAATGGGTTTTAAAGAAAGCCAAAATCTTAAACTCACATATCAAACACAGGCCCACACAATCCTATTCATCCAATGCAGTTTTTAAAATTCTCTATTAATATTAGCCCGTAATTACAAAGCTCTGAGCTACAGTCCCCAACATGTACTGCAACATAGTCTGTGCTCCCACCTCCTCCCCCAACAACAATCTATGGCACAGCGGTTACACCTCAATTCTACCACACCAGTCATACCACCAAACACACTACCAACATTTCAGCTGTAGTCCAACCAGTTTGAACATTTAGCTCAGCAGCTCAGAAATTGATCCCAAATATATTTTGCTCATGATTAAACAATGGCCAAAATATAGCAAAATGTTATTTAAAAATGAAATTAAAAACATCCCTATCTATTGGATTTGTAGAGATTTTTTTATATAGCACTTTTTGTGATTGAGTCTTTTAGGCTACAGACAAGAAATTCATAACCATTTAGTGCAATAACTTTCTGTGATGCTGCAAAAAATGCCCAATCAGTACAACCTAAAAAATGGCTTTATGTGGTAAAAAGCTGGTTAACTATTTTTTTTCAATTCATCAACTCTTTGCTTGAAAGAAACTAAAAATAAAATAATATGTCAAATCAAAGCAAAATTTCAAATCTCACCAACACTTAAAATCAGTTTCTGCCCTCCCTGCTAAAAAACAGCATAGAACAGCATGAATTCCATGCTGGTCTATGCTGGTTTAGTTCTGGTTTAGCCAGTTAAACTGTGGTCATGATGATTGACCAGTATAGTACCATCCAAATCACATCATATGCTGGTTTTGCTGGTGACCAGCAATGCTGGTTTTATGTTGGTATTTTATAGCAGTGGTCCACTTGGTGGACACAGTGGTCATCTGGTTCCCATCACCACCACTGTGAACAATTCAGCTACAAATAAATTGCCTAATGCCAGAGATATAGACTTACGATAGTTTTGAGATATAATTTGGGCCTAAATGTACTAAATTCTCAAAGAAAATCTGAGAGGGTAAGTTTCTTTACTGTGCAGTTTCTTTACTAAGTTTCTTTACTAAGTCAAAACAAACAATCCCAAACAATGACTTTGCTTACTCAACGATTGAATTATGCTGATATTTTTCAAAATTGGTAGAATTCACCTTTAAGCTAAAAAGGTATGTAACCTGTCTGTCTTTGAACTTTTGTATTCATTTAATATGATAAATTAAGTAATATAATAATAATCTCTCTTGCATTATGTTACCTTACTATTAGAAGTTCAATAAAACCTCTAAGGCAAACAGACAGTTTTCCAAGTAAAAACACCAGATCATTTTTACAGTCTGATCATAATACAGATATAGTGAAAAACACAGTATACAGTTATCAGATATAACAACATGGAGATAATGCTCTTTAACCAATCTGTTTAAGACGTTTAATCAAAAATGTTGTATAAATTAAAGAGCACTTATGTTTGCAGATATAAAAGCTGTTCACATTGCAGATCGTGTGGTCAATTACCTGTCCTCTGCCACATGCTGCAGAAGCCTGTGAAAAAAGAAATAACAGGTCATGAAACACAGCCTAGGAAAAGGTACCCACTATTATTATTTTAGAGAGAAATATATAAGCAAAATGTATCTTTTTTACCCAGAAGAACCAGCAGATGGTCAAAAGTAAAGGTCATTTTTGTCATAGTCCAGTGGGATGTATATGGTGTTTGCAAATATCAGCCTGTTAATCAGACTTCCAGAAAATGTGAGCCATCTTGTTAGGTTGATGACGGCACTCTAAATGATGGCGCTTGTGCAGGCAACAAACACACACACTCACTCTCATGTACACTAAAAGGGTCACACCTCACACTGGGCAGAGCTGGATATGACACACCCCTTTCAGTCTCTCTAAACTTTAACATGTGCACTGAGCTGATAGGAGCGCTCACTCTACTCCTGTACACGCCCTGCAGCCACTAACCGAACAGAATCATGCAGTCAGGACTGGCATCTACAGTACAGAACCTCCAGGGTCTTCTAGGCCTTCAAAGATGGTTTAAAGATTAAAATGCCCAATGGAAGATTGTCCAATCAGGATTTTTTTCTCTGTGGTACCTAGAGGGATATAGCCAAGCTAGCCCTCTCATCGGTTAGGCCTTCAGGATCTAGACCATAGGCCTAACATCTCAGATTAACCATTAATAAAATTAGAAAATGAAAGTATCAGCTAATCACGTTTTGATGGGTGGGACCAATTTGGTGAGAAAAAAAGGTCACTTTAGTCCATCTGGAAGTCCTGGATACAACACTGAAATTGAGTAAAGGATACCCTGGCCAGGTTCTCTGCTACTATACATGTATTTAACATCAAATTTAATGTTATAGAATGCTGCTTAAGCTGCATCCCTCAAGAGAGCTCGGTAACACTGAGATTAATAACTGGCTCATCACATTGATTTATCAGTCTAGTCAGGCTTCAGGAACTTCAATGTTTGTAAAGAAGCCATTATAGAGTCCATCTAATAAGCACGTGTGTTACAAGCCGTGCAGTGATTTAGTGGGTAGGTTTTCTAAAAGTATTCTCCTATGCATAAAGTAACTGTATACTAAATACTGCCCTTTATAAAAATGTAACTTGGACTGAATATAGATACTTTATTCTCCAAGAAATGTATGCTGTTGTAACGCGGAGCGAGGTAGCGGACGCATGTGTGGAGGTAAGCGACTTTTATTGAGGGCAAATCCAGGGTCATGGTCAAAATGGTCCAGGTTTAAAAAGCCAACACGGAGAGATTGGGGTTCAGATATGACAAACAGCAGAATGCAACATATAACAAACAAAGAAAACAACAGAGAGCAATATAATCAAACAAAGACTGATACAAAGACCAACAAACACAAAGGGCAAACACAGGGCTTAAGTACACACCAGGAAAACAATCAGGGGCGGAGTTAAAAAACAAGGGGCTGGACTAAACCAAAACAAATGTGCATAGACAAGACTGGGAGGGGCCAATCGTGACATCTGTCACATCCCAACCCTGAATATCAACCACTAATATGATGATGTGAAGCAGAAAAAGTCTAGGTCTAGAGCTGGTCTGCTGTTGATTGTCATTTTTCTTCATCAGTTGAACACAATGGCTTTACATTGTGTGAAAACTTCATGATGAATGGACCAATAGAAAATGCTCCAAAATTGCCTGGAATACAAACTCTTTAACTTACATTAAAAGTAAAAAAAACTTTTTGCCTTTTCTTATAATGTTCCCATTTTGAAGATAGCTGTTTTTCTTTAGACAATATGCTGGTTTGATGTTGGCATGTTGCCTTCCATTGCTGCTGACCAGATTATGTGAGTGGTACAGACTGGGAGCGGAGTGGGGGGTGCAGCGGCATGATTCTCTCTCACTCCAAAATCTCTCCAATACAACTCCAACTTCTGAGCCAGTCAGTTTTTTTTACATACTGACTACCTCTGAATGACATTAATGGCTACCATAGCTTGTGCACCACGGCCGTATGTTTGCTCTGCTGAACTGCCCAGCAAACCTACATACTGGAAAGACTGATCGCAAGTTCTACAGATATTACTCACAGTCCATTTTGCATGGATGATAAAGAAGATGGTATTAAAAGCTTGTGAATTTGTTTACTCGCAGCAGTTTTATGGCTCGTGACTTGACCATTGTTTTGTGTCTTTACCTACTGAAAAATCCTGTGTAGCACAGAATGTGTAACTATTTCTTGTTTAATAACAGCCATGTATTATAAAATTCACGAAATGAAGTGCGTAGTGTTCTGTCTGTACATTCAAGACATAAAATAAATATACGATTTTTCATTTTGTTGTGGTGCATTTATTAGCATACAATTTAGCACAAATAGTGTTTTATTAGCAAACACATTTATAGTCACAGTAATGTACTGCATCAAAACAATAAAAAAGGATGAAAAGATTAAATCTGTTATAAATAAGATCAGTAGCTGGTTCAGTATGGCACGATCTGTAGGGTAGCACTCTGAGGCTTTATTCAAAGCCATGAAAACTTGAGATCCATGAGTAGAGCAACTGGGTTCCATCAGATGCTGCTATGGAACAGTGGAAAAGAAAATGAAAACATAGTTGTGTCAGTAATCTATTGCTGACGTCTACTGTTTAAAATTAGCCAGTTGGCTAACACTGACATTTGTACCATACTATGATATTTGTACCATTTGTACCAAAGTCAGAGACCACCCTGTCATTTACTTCATTTCCATTGAAAGTTTACATTTCAGGACACAAGTAGACAACATATTTAACTAATTATAGGTTTTTCAGTATTTAGTGTATCCAAACTTTGCCTTCATTTAGGCCTCCATTCTTTTCAGGGGACTTCAAAGTTCAGTCTCAGAAGTTGGTTGCAGATTTTCACCATGCAAAAAACCTTTCAATCATCCACAGATGTTCTTTGATTTTCATGGTTCTATTTACAATTACCTTTAATTAAAAAAAAACCTTGAAGAACCACCATTTTTAAGAGAGTACCAGGTCTGCAGGTGGTTATTAGAAGTCCCATCTTCTCTATAATAATCTCTAACAATAATCTTTTGAACTTTAGTTTTGGAAACTCCTGTTTTTTAATTTATTTTCCTTTGACGTTCCACTTTCTTATGCAAGATAATTATTTATTTCTAATTTCCCAAGAAATACCTCATCAGATAAAATAATGATAAAATAATAACTCAATGGCCTTTCTGGAGTGAAATTAAATAAATGATGGGTGGTCTCTGTGAATTGCAATGTATCAATCAATTGATTAATAAATGAATAAATAAACTACTTCAAATATCTTTCATGTTCCTCTTATTGTCAGGTTATTAAATAATTTAAGTGCATCAACCAAAAAATAAAATGGACCTTTTTAGCATTTGTGCCTCATTCTAAACTTCTACTTCCACAACAACTGTATCCATCTCTTCAGCCTGTGGCTCAGACCCAGTCTCTAGCATGGTACAATCTGCCTCCGTGCTACAAAGTAAAGAAGAGGCCAAGGCATGTGTAATGAGACACACTCAATAATTCAATAAAAGGTTTTAGAAGTAAGCTTGCATCAGTGTTGTCAAGGACAATAGGAGTTCATTAAGATAAGATAAGATAATCCTTTATTAGTCCCACAGCGGGGAAATTCACAAGTTCACAATTCACACATTTTATAACTAAGCTATGCTTAAAACATAAAAAGAGCTCACTTGGTCTGTTCCTGTAAGACCACATCCTCTGAAAGAGAGAAAGAAAAAGAGAGAGAGAGAACAGTGTATATGGTATGATGTCAAGGGAAAAGAAACTGCATCCATGAATGTCTGGCCCAGGTTTAGAGACATACGGTTGTTGCCACCGTCTTGGTTACGCTCACGTTTGATGCTCCAGAGCAGGCAGCATGCTCCTCCCACAATAATCGCCAACAGGAAACAGCAAAAAGCCACAGCAATGACCGCTACAGATGGCATCTTGAAATCTATGTGAGAATGTAGAACAGGACCTGTGATTGAAGGTCATCACGCAAGATGTATTTGGTGTGCGAAGTTTGGTCCTATTTACACTGGACCAACAAGGCTAACAGTGGAGAATCATCACCACTGGGGCAAAGATGTCAAAACGTGTTCAATAACTACATTGCTGCTAATTTCTGTTAGTGCCCCTATGGGATTCTAGTGATATATTAGCACTAACCACAATTAACATTAACATTTTTGGTCATTCTAGACCAATGGCAGACATCTGAAGATAAAAAAAGTGCAATATTTTATTTGGAGACATATTAACATATATTTTACCTTGTATAGAGTTCTACAGCGATTTCTTCAGTGAAGTGTCCTAGCATAGAACTGCCACAACAGTCTCACATTTATAACAACTGAAGGAAACACATTAGTCAGGCTTGGTTTCTTGATTAGTCAGGCCTGATTCTACTGTCAGTTCTTTATTATGTTAATGGTTAAAATCAGACAGGATGAATCTTCGGTTCAGCTTCTGAAGGCCTAACCAATGGGAGAGCTTGCTTCATCTACCTATATACCGCAGGGGAAAAATATTTCTGATTGAACAATTATTTGTTGAGCTTTCACCATTTAATCCTTTTGTTTCCATTCCAAAATTTAAACATGAAATAACAGTGTTACTACAATAGAGTTAAATACAACAAGCATTAGCTTAGAAGGCCTTGAGGGTTCCCCACTGAAGGCTAATGTAGCTAACAAGTAACAGGAGCTTACTGCTGAACTTTTAGCATTTTAGCAAATCATGTTTCTAAATCATTGCACAGTCGCCTCAACCTTCTGTCAAGTTGTTTCATTTTTTAAAATTATTACATATTTACATTATTAAATAGAATGTAAACAAAGTGATTCAGAGCAGTTGTATGTGAAAGGTATGAAAAAACATTAAATTCCGAGTCAATTCACAGTGGTGGTGATAGAAATCAGATATTTCATGCCTCTAAAAGTTCTGCCATGGAGAATTATTACATGAAATGGTTAAATATGCTGCCTGATGGCAAGCAATACATTTGAGAAGGTTTTGGACTAAAATGTGGAGGAGAGGTACATGAAGGGTGTTGTGAGGCAAAATAATCCAGACAGAAAACTTATTTTTGATTCATATTTACTACTATTTTAACATCATCTACATATGATGCATGTGCAAGAAATGTTTACATGTAAGTTTTAGGTTGATCATTCTTCAGCATGTATTCACTGGATTCATTGCTAAAGACTCTAAGAGAGTGAGAGATAAAAGATGTAAGCTTAGTCAGAGATCTAGCTTATAGAGAAAAAAGCTTTGCTTATTTACGTTGTGGCTGTGGCCAACAACAGCTGGAAAATAAAGCACTACAACTTGTGCAAAAGCAGAGTATCTTTCAATAGTGGTGAACACTACAATACAAAAACTCAGAAGACATGCGTAGGTTCGCTGGTGGTTCTGGTTAGCAAATTAAAGGTCTATATTTGCAGTGTAGACCTTGCAACCCCTGGTTCCCTTCACCCCCATCGTAAATCATTCTAAGTTTCTCTACATTTCACATCAAACCAATCTGAATATCTTTATTTACTTTTCAAGCATTGAATCTTGCATGAATGTTTTGAAAAATCAGTAGAATTTCACTTTAAATAATCACTCGCTTATGTGGTTCCTGATGATGCATAACTAAAGGTAGTTGTGGTCATCTTGAAGACCAAATGTTTTGTACTTTTGTCCACTTTATCCACCATGACCAACAACTAATTCCTTTCTATGCCCCCAATCAGAGTGACTGCTTGAGAAAATCATGAGAGTACACATCTCACCTGTCTGCTCAACCAAAACCCCCTCACTCTCCAGCCAGGATGAGTTAGAGTTAAAAGAGTCCCTCACTCGGCAGCTGTAATACCCAGAATTCCCAGCGTTGATGTCTGTGAGTATAAGACTTTTGCCATGAAGTGTGAAGGCATGAGAATGGCCCTGTGATGGTAAAGAGGAGTGGTTGAAGGTCCAGGAGAAAAGTGGGAAAGTTCCACTGTTGATGGAACACTGGAGCAGGGCAGCTGCAACCACATAGTCTGCTGTCTGGAGGTACTCCACCGCCACACTTGGTCTTCTTACCGGAACTAAAAGAGATGTACACATACAAATGATGCACAAGTACATTGTGTGCAAGGCTGTGTTTTCTGGCTTTACAGTGAAAGCTTAATGCAAGTTTAGTTCATTGAAACCCACATGAAACTAAGTTGCAAATTTGCACCCAAGCTACATTATGTAAGGCATCATGCAACTCACCTGACACTCAGCTGCAAGAGCTGCATGCATCTCAACTTCATAAAAACAAATTTAATGAAACAGCCAATCAAAACACCAACAACACATCACATGATCATGTGAAATAACAAACTTTAGAATGAATGATATCACCAGATCATGGTTTACTGGATGCTCTGGAGCAACTGCATGAGTCTACGCCGAACGCCAAGCATCAGCATTGGACTGTGGCACAGTGGAACTGTGTTCACTGGAGTGATGGAGCTGTATCCAAAAGCTTCGGGATGAACTGGAGTGATACGGAACTAAACATCCAACATCAGTATTTAATCTAACTGATACTCTTGAGGCTGCATGCAATCAAATTCTCACAGAAATGTTCCAGCATCAAGTGTAGAGCCTTCCCAGCATTATACAGGCTGGTACTATAGTCAAATGAGGACAAACTTCCTATTTCAGATAAATGCTAGATGAGCAGGTGTCTACAAACTTTTGGACACTATAGGGTATCTAGGCACACTTTTACAGGTAGACCATTTTTATGAGGAACAGTACGTCATACGAACCATGACATTAATATTACTCACCCACTTCCAAGTCCTTTGGGTCACTGAGAAGCTGCTGGAAGTCAGTCTCTGCTCTGCACTGCAGTGTTCCCATATCCATCCCCACATTGACAGGCAGAGTAAACCAGGCTTCCAGAGAACCCTCCTGCTGCACAGGCACATCCTTCCCATCCAGGAGCAGCTGGAACTTCACTGGGGGGCTGCCACGCTCCGATCTGCAGCTGACATTAGCATGGTAACCAGAGCCATAATGATAGAGTGTGAATGAAATCGTGGGAGCTGACAGGTATTCTGTAAATGAAGGCACAGGCCAATATAGGTTAGCATGACTGTGCATGTATCTTCTGCTTTTCTATTTCAGTGATTAATCTAAAGATGAATTTAGTAACTGCAAATATGTGCTCATACTCTACGATGAAATGAACATCAGTGCTGTCCAAATAAAACTTTTGCATTTTTTCAATTTTTTTCTTTTTTTGTATCATTTGAACCATCATGCAATTTCATGGCGACTGGACAATAGAAATGCTCCAAAATGGCTGGTATAAAATGTCTTTACTGTAACTTACATTTAAAGGTTTTTTTTACCTTCTCCTGTGTTTAAGAGATAGTTGCTTTGTCTTGGACAGTGAACGTGCTATGTAATTATGAGTGAAGCCTTTAAAGGGGAATTCCAGAGACATTTCAAATTTTTGAGTAATTAAATAATTAAGATGTAAATGAAATGAATGGGGTGGGGGGGTTGGGGGGGGTGGGTGGGTCCTCTCACACCCCGGTTTGGTGCACCCTGCCTGGTGGGGGGACTGGCCGGTCGTTCGGGGCCGGGGTGGCTGCCTCCCTGGGTTGCCGCTGGCCCGTGCTGGTGTCTGCCCGCCGACACTGTGAGTCCATGTATGTTCCGTGTGTGTGCATGAGTGGGTGACTGGCGTGTGTGAGTGCGGGTGGGTGCATGTGAGCATGTGTGTGTGGACAGCTGGGCCTGGGTCTATGACTTGCTGAGCCTGGACATCTGTGGTACATGGTGGTGGGCAGGAGTTACCCCTCCCCACCGCTGCTTGCCGACTCCGCCCCCCTCCCCCCAGGGTATGGGTGTCCTGTGGGTCCCTGGGTGCATGGCTGGACATCTTGGCGTGGTCCCTGCCCTGCTCCCTTGGCGGTTGTGTCCTGAGGGTGGTTTGGGCCTCTTTGGCATGGGGGGGGTCCTGCCGGAGGTCGGCCGGTCTCGGGCGCCTGGGGCCTCGGGGGCCGCATGCTCGGCTCATGCTGGGGATGTTGGCCTGCCGGGAGGGTGGGCTGCTCCTTGCCTCTGGCTCTCCGGTCACTTGCCCTTTGTCTGTGGGCGCTCTGTCTGGGGCCTCCATTCTTCGTCCTCTGGGGCGTGCACGCGGTGGCCGTCGGGGCGTGTGGCCTCAGGTCTCCTGAGTTCCTAATGGGCTGTGGATGGTCCGGGTCCCCCGGGTCCTTCCCTATCTGTCTCTGGACCACGGGGGCATGGTTGCGGCTTCTTGCCCTCATTGCTGAGCACATTCCATGACACATAAAATGTGGACGCGTATACACACATATACACATTGCTGCAAACAGTAGAATTGTGTGTGGTGGGTGGGTGTATATGTATATATGCATATGTATAGATATGTAAACATGTGTATGTATGTAGCAGCAAATAGTAGAATTATGTCTGGGTGTATATATGTATATGTATATGTATAGATATGTGAATATGTATATGCATGTATATCTGTATAATTGTTTTTTTTCCCTTCTCTTTTTTTTTTTAAATTTACTTATTTATTTAGTTGTCTGTTTATTTACTTATTTTATTTGTTTTTTCTCTTTCTTTTTTTTTCTATTTATTTATTTACTTATTTAATTATCATTATTATGATTTATTATTATTATTATCTTTTTTTTTTTTCCTGTCCTCTTTTATTGCCTGTCAGGCCTGGCCAAACAAATAAAATACAAACTTTAACAAGAATAGGCTTTAGTAACCTATAGAGCTTTTTCTTGTGAAAACAAATATGTTTGGTACATCAGTACATTCGGATTACCATTCCGATTGCAAAAATGGCCAGACATGACAGGTTAAAAAAAAAAAAAAAAAAAAAAAAAAAAAAAAAGAGTGGTCTGATGTGAAATGCTCTGTTCTAGGTGCTCTGATGATAGGAACCAGACCTCAGAAGTAATTAATGCTGCTAAAAGCTACCACACAGAAAGCTATTACATAAAAAAGTAGGAATATGTTGCCTGAGACATAGTTTCACAATAATTTTAAGATAGTTGTGAAGATTTTTGGCCTAAAATGTTTTTCAATTTTTAAAATCCATTCATGGTGGAGAAACTGTAGAGGAATTTTTCCAATTTACCAGTATTTTGCCCCTATCCGAAAATAAAACAAAACTCAGAAGACGCAAGTTGGTTTCCTGGTGGTTTTGGATAGTAAATAAAATGGCTAAGTTTGCACTGTAGACATCAAGACTTCTGGTTCCTATCACCACCATTGTAAAGAAATCTGAATCAGCGAGTTTTAATGCAATGCATCACTCTGAATCACTTTCTTTACATCTCTACAAGCTGAATTATGCAGAAAAAATTGATGGAATTCCCTGTTAAGAGTTTAAAAGAACAAATGAACCAATGTTTACTTTTCACAACAACGTTGACCTGCAAGCTGCTGGAGGCTCTGCTGAAGTTCCCCATCTTGTTTGTGGCTGTACACACATAATACCCAGCATGCCTTTCAGTAGCTCTGTCCACTGTCAGCATGTTTCCAGAGAGATGATGGAGGGAAGAGGATGAGGCCACTTCGTGTTTGTTGTGGTACCATATGTAAGCAAGGTGAGTCCCCTTGCTGACGCGACAGCTCAGTGTAAACCCCTTCCCCTCGTAGATGACAGGTGGGTCAGGATTGGACACTAAGTGGGTGCCCCTGACGGGGACTGATGGAGAGAAAATGAAAGAGCTGAGAGTACTGTTTGTGTTCTTATTGATACTTTAACAAATGCACGTCATATACTTTACTCACTCACTACTTCAAAGTTCAGAGCGTGGCTTGTAATTGTTTGTCCTTTTGCTCTCACTCTGCAGTAATACTGTCCCTCTGACTTCTCATTGACCCTCAGACTGAATGTGATTGGCTGGACACCCTGTGAATCATCTGTCGTCTGAAGAACCTCCCCACTGTCTTTTACGAGCTCATAGGTCAGAGGTAACAGTGTCTCCGACAGCTTACATTCAAACATTACTGTAGACTTCACATAGGCCATGCTAGGCCCAGTGAGCCTTGGCCTGGGAATAGATCCACCTGCACACAATACAGAGACTGAGGTTCATAACACTATCTAGCTGTTATGATCTAGTTTATACTTCTTTATACTGTTGTGTAGTCTGAAATATATATATACCAGTTTTAGTTATGACTCCAGCCAAAACTGAAAAACAAAGAGAGAAAAAGCCTAAATGAAGCATTAAAACACAAGTCTTCCATTTAAGCCAAGAGACATAGAGAGGATATGCAACTCACGTAAGACTGACATCAGTTGGAAGCCCAAATTTTCTCCCATTCTGGAGCTCACTCACTCCTCTGCTAGCACTGTGATCTTAGCTTGAGCTTTATATGTATGAGAGCATGACTGAATGCATGCATGCATGCTGCGCACAGCTCCTCCTGACCATGTGTGAGCCACAGATAAAAGCTCATACTTATGACTTTTTCAACAACAGCTCAAAGTAGAGCTAACAGAAACCACACCCATTATTCTGTCCAGCAGAATTTATTGAATATGGCTTGAAAGACTTTATTTAAAGTTACACTTTTGCAGCAGATTAGAAGTCAAGAGCATTACACATTACATAATGTTTAAAAAGCCTTACCACTTTTTTTAACTAACATTTAAAGAAATAGCTTCACCAAGCATGCAAATGTGGCTAACAATGAAATCAATCTAGTAGCTGCTAATAGGCATTCATTGTTTTATGACGATACCTGTCATTTTCAGCATGGTTTACCAAAAAAGCACATACTTTCTTTGTAGAATCTGATACTGAGGATAATACCGAGGCTCAACCTTTTTTCCCATTCTACTAGTATCTGCTCTGAGGCCTAGTTTACTCCTAGCAGTTATTGCAAGCATCCATCTGAGTGTAAGCCATTTTTCAGAGGAAGACAGTTATTAGGACTCTCTTGATATGTTGGATACATAATCAGCCATCTCCTCAGTGTTCTTTTGGATCTTCTTCTGTCTCCTGACCAGTGTGGAGTGCTGCTTAACCAGGAAACGCTTATCTGAGCTACACTGCAAGGCAAGAAGGTGGGCATGACACAAGACATTAATATAGCTCTGTGTTTTAAGCCAAACCCAGGAACAGTGCTGTTCACTAAACATTACTGACCTAATGGCAGAATCAGCTTAACAAATCTGCATTATACAGTTTAAAAGTCAAAACATGAACCCCTTAAATCCTGTAATATTTTTTTCAGTGTTATAATAAAAGATTTTTTTACACCATTTGAAAATACCTGCTCCTCTTCACATTGTGTGAACATTTCATAATCAATAGACAAAGGAAAAAGGTTCAGAACTACTAAAATCTTGTGACACTAACATATGCTAAATTTAGGAGTAGAGATACAAAATCTTGTTATTTAGGCAATGATTTGTTCCACAGAAGGAAAACTGTAACCTTCTGCTTCAGCATCTACACTTACCATAATTAGCATGTCCTTCAGTCTTTCTATGGCCTTGCGATTGGCTGTTCCCCGAGAAACAAAGGATGTTAGGATGATGCTGTAAAACAGAACAGTTTATAATACAGACAGTATGTACATGAATATCCACACACACACACACACACACACACACACACACACACACACACACACACACACACTTTTTTTACACAATACATAGTTTATATATATGTAGGTACCTATGTGTAATAACAAACACAAACATACACCTCCAATTTTTCTACATCATTTGAACACAGCACTTTTATATTGTGCCTTTTACTGTAAATTTACTATTTTGGAGTTTTTAGACAGCGATGAATATGGAAGTACCTATACATAATATGTCCTATATGTATTATACTTGTGTAAGTACCTACATGTAATAATATGTCCATAATGTATTATATATGCAAGTAAAATGCGTAATCCTAAACCTGACAAAAAAAAGAAATATTATGCTTTTTCAGTTAAAAAAAACTATATGTATGAACTACTTACGCCTCAGCCAGTATGAGAGCAAATGCAAAGGCCTCAGAAGTGATGTAACTTATGGCTTTCTGAGCAGGCAGTGGAAGTGTCTCCACACACTTACTGGTCACATTAAACACAGAGTTTTCATAGGTGAACGGTCCGCAATGACCTCTCTCAAACCTGAGCAGGAGCAGACACAGCGGGAGAAGTGTGGGCTGAAAGTAATGTTACCTATTTGAATGGTCTCTAATACATAAATAATAATCCTTATTTTAATCCAGCACTGTCATACCTATTGATATTGATCCCGAGTGTAACTGCAGACATGATGAGGCCTAGTAGGAGCATGAAATTAAATAGAACCGAAGAGCTGGTGGTCCGGAACATTCTCTGAGCCGGAACGCAACACCGTACCAAAGTGAACTGGAGAGCAGGTAGGACAATATGCTTTATCATATGGCTGCATTTGAAACTATACGGTTCCTTTTAAATAAAAGTATGTACTAACACAGTATGGCATACACACCTTCTTCATGTAGAAGATAGCCAGTAGCTTTAAAATACTGATGGCTGGCAGAAGGGGACAGTAGAAGACTCCCACCCAAATGACTGTTTGACTGTATACCAGATCCAACACGTTTAAGGGGATCACAAACTCTGGCTTGCCTACCATCTTTACCAGCTTAGAGGAAGGACACTTCTCTACTAGCAAACTATGGGGAGCAATTAAGGACAAAAAGAGCAAATAAAGCACCTGGCACTTGGTAAAAAATGGCAGTCATAAAATTTACATAGCCAGTTAGCCATATGATATGTTTTGTTTTGCACAGAAGTTACCAGGCTAAGCTAGCTAACAAGCAATGCACTCTGACTAGCACTGCACAAACAGCATGCTTAAATCATCACACACTTATCTCAACCGCACACTTGTTGAGTCATTACAAATAGAACTGCTTATGTGGCTGTTTGGATATTTTCTGTATTGCACAGCTAAAAACTGTTTTAGCACCCTTCTTCAAATCTGAGTCTTGCATGTGTTTGGCTTATTTGGGCCTGAAACCCGGACACATGGCATTGCATATGGGTTTAACCTGAGCTAAACCTGGCTAAATTCTGTCTGAACTCGACCCAGCCTAACCTGAAGCACATAGTTAAGTTTTGATTTAGAAATTGACCCAAGTGCAGCAAAATGTTGTCCAAACCTAACCTATAACAGTACACAAAGTATCAGATTAAATCTGACAGGATGGCTACTATATGAAGTAACTGTAAAGACAGTAATAGCCATTATTATATCACTGATGACTAAAATACAAACAATGTAAAATAATGTGTCAAAATTTAAAAAATCTAATTTAGTCTAAATTCTACTATAAAAAATGCATTAATTCAGCAATGATTTGGAAAACATCTCAAACGTTTTTTGGTCTGGACAAAGTTTTGAAAACTTGCTGTTCTCATTCTGCGCGATGCTAATAAAGCACAATGTAAGCCTTCACCTGTTTAAAGTTAAGACTCCTTAAGATGCCAGTACTTGTTAGCTACATTAGCCTCCAAGCTACAGCATAAAACTAAAGAAGCAAAGCTCATCAAACAACTGAACCTCTGACTGTAACAGGGAGCGAGGAGGTGGACGCACGTGCTGAGATAAGCAAGATTTATTAAGGGCAAATCCAGGGTCATAGTCGAGACAGTCCAGGGTCAGAGATCCAACACGGATTGATCGGGCGACAGACATGACAGACACCAGAATCCAACAAGCAGAACAGTACAAAGACCAGTACAAACAATACAACCAACACAGCATATAACACCAACAACACAGACAGAGATTCAAACAAAGACCAGTAACCAGACCAGGGAAAACACAGGGCTTAAATACATATGGGTAACAAGGGACAGGTGCAAACACAGGTGGAGACAATCAGGGGTGGAGTCATGAAACGAGGGGACAGGACTAGAAAACCAAAACAAATGCACACGGACAGGACTGCGAGGGGCCAATCGTGACAGTGACTTTCTGGAAAAACCATAACTTTAAGTATTTACAATCACAAAAATCACACTGTTTGTCCATAAATATGATTTCACAAATTTTGTTTTTCTTTTTGAAAATACTATCAAACTAATTCTCTCTGATGACATGATGAGGCAGGAAATCTTACGTTCTGGGATAGGCCACTAGAACATTGCAGACACAGGCCAAGAGGTGAAATACAGTGAGTTTGTACATTTCCTTCCCAAATTCAGTCTCGTCACACTGAAAAACACACACACATTCAGTTGGAGCAAGCCAGCAGTGAAAAACTATGCAGATCAATGAGTGTGTTTACTTAATATTCTGTCAACAGCAGAAAATATTTTCCCTGCAGAAAAAAATCATAGAAAACATTAAAAGTGTCTGTTGGTTCCTGGTGGTGTCCAGTAGTCACTAATGGTATTCTGTGTTTTTCTGATCGGTTGATATGACAATGTTAAGGACTCTAATTGTTTAACAGGTATTTACCAACTTTTCTTATGGGATCTAAATGTGCCCCTCAGGAAACCTGTGGTCTCTAATGGTAACCATTAAGCCAATTTCCGCCAATTCCTATTGTAAAGTAACCCATCAGATTTTAATCCTAATGGTTCTAATTTTTTTAGCAGGGCTGTCAGCAATTTGTTCAATGTGTTTACATTCACTTGGGTAATCAGATAAAGAGAAAACTCCGGGTTTACATGAGTCAGGCGGTAATCGGATTTCTGCTTTGCAACCAGCCAATAAACTCACAGAAGATGTGACGTAAATGTAATGTAAAATTTTTTTTGGTGAAAAGAATGTTTGACTAAATTCTCAAATTTCTAGAAATCCGATTGTGGACTTAATCCAGAGTAAACAGGAAAATGCTGTTTACATGACCACTTAATAATAAGTGGTCATGTATCAGATAACTGCCAATAATAAAATCCAATAATTATCCTATTGTCCATGTGCATGTAAACACTCAATGTGACAGAAATAGTATGTGTACAGTTACTCTATTTGCATTTTATAAGTCTATTTAGTGTATGTAGTTTTTGTGTCAGTTATTTAAATGTACATCTCACCTTGCCTGTCGCAATAGCTTTTCTGATTAGGAAGAAGAGGAAGATCCCTAAACTTGCAAGCTTCAGGAAGATACTCCTGTTGGACACAAACACTGAATTCACATAAATCAGATTCAGTGAAGGTTTTAATTGCAGTGCAACTTCGTTACATCATTAACAGAGATCTGAGTAGCAATAGCAATAATAATGTACACAAAGCTGTTCAGCTAAAAATCTAATCTCCACAATTTTCCTGTTATCACAAATGCAGTCAAGCATCCAAGACTAAAAAGGTTTGTACCCAAGACTTATTACATACTAAAGCTTATTATTCAGTACTATTTGGACCACAGTGCACACTGGCTGAGGCTTTTTTTAGGATATAGAAGTGTGTAATAAAACTTTGGCCCTGCCAGTGGGTCCTGACCATCCTGACCAAGGGCGTAAGCAGCTGCAGAGGTGACAACTATGAGTGGTTTGACTCCCAAGAGCTAAAGAATTACACAATCTCAGTAATTAGTTTTAGAAAGGCTACAGTAGTGAAACTGCACAGAACAGTCTGGAAACAGCTGCTATAGTGAAACTATAGCACCTGGACCACATTCTGAGTTGTGATTGAGCAATCGTTGGCATCAAACCTGGGAAACCTGTTTCAGCAATGATTGTGTTTCACTAGAATTTTATCTGATAACTGACATAACTGAAAGAATTTTCACGTTCAAATTTTTTTCTGATCTTCATTTTCATTTTCATCGATTGTTATGGCTTATTTCACTGTATTTTTGTGGTGTGGTTGGTTAGTGTAGTGGGTAACACCTCTGCCTTCTACGCTGTAGACTGAGGTTCAATAGTACCCTACACAATACATATATATATACACACTTTATATATATATATATATATATATATATATATATATATATATATATATATATATAAAAAGAGTCCTTGGGCAAGACTCCTAACACCACCTTCACCTACCTGTGTATAAATGTACAAAGTGTACAAATTGTAAGTCGCTCTGGATAAGATGCCAAATGTAAATGTATTTTTGATGTTTTGCATCAATCGTGATCTCAACACACAAAGGAAGTGTTTAAAAATAAAAATATTTTCACTAAATAATGATACTGTTAATTAATGTTATGAGCAAATCACATCCCATTTTTCCAGTATCATAATATTATGAGATGAGAGCACTGCAAAGCTGTGCAAGCAATTTTCCCCCAGAAGTGCAAAAGTGTATGATAACGAAAAACAAAATTAATTATTCTCAATATATTCATCCACTATTCCTGCTCTTATTTCAACATCCTAAGCCCAAATTAAACTTCTGTCATCAGATTAGGATGTCAATTGAAAAGTCTTTGATGACAACACTTTCAGTGGGGTACAGATGAAAAACCAAGCCTTCCTACCGGACTAAAGTGAGATTAAGCTGGGTGGTGAGAGAGTAGTCTTCAAACACAGAGATGGTGTTGAACAGTTGTGGCAGTAGAAAGTTGACTAATGTAATGGTGATGGGTGGAAGGTACTCCCAGAAGAGGTTCAGGGTCCAGTGGATAGAAATTTTCTGAAGAGAGAGAGAAACAGAAAAGAGCTGCTATGCTCTGTGTACTGCAATAGGACAGGTATTTATGGTAGCCTGTTTGTACCAGGTAAGGGTTAAAACAATCACCTATATTTTTGTTTCCTCTAATTCTATAATTTTCCCATTTGCAGCTGACCAGCAAGCTGACTGGCTCCTTTTATAAACAGACACCATGTTGAGTTTTCCAAACAATTAACTGTCTCATAGTGTGCCCACCTCCTCAGAGACTTCAGAGGCATAGTAGATCAAGATGAAGGAACCTCCCAGAAGAAGCAGCACCAAAAAGTTAAGAACAGCTCGCAGGAAGCAGAGGACCACCCACTGCTTCAGGGTGCGCTGGGAGACCTTCACACGAAATCTCTGCTCCTCCAGGTCCATCTATGTTAACAGAGAGAGTTCATTCTGTAAAAAACACCTCTGAATTAAGAGCGGGGGTTCCGCTGAACCTCTTCAGGTCAGAGATTTTTCATCTTGTTGTGTTCTGCTGTGTGATTAGCTATGACATTTACAATTTCACTGAAGAAGATTGTTGTGTCAGATGGCTGCACATGAATAAAACATGTTACATCAAGGTAATGGCCATCTTTGAAGAGGAATTCCATAGTTTTTTTTGACATAAATTAATGGTTGAGACGTAACCAAAGTCATTCAGAGTGGTTTGATGTGAAATTGCAGAAAAACGTACTAACTCGGATATCCTTACAGTGACCTTTCTGTTGGCTATCTATTTCAAAATGATGCCTTATTTTCATTAGTTTGATGCCTTGTGCACTGCAAAGCCTGTAGTACACTGTCATTGTAGCTCATACATTGAGGTTTGGAAGCTGTGATCATTTACGCATGTTTTTATATCAAATTCACATCTTAGAAATCACTACTTGAACAGGAGTTTTCACATACCATCATTTTAAGAGCAAATGTTTTGTAAATGTGGCCGCAAGGGTCTCAGCATCTACAGTGCAAAAATAGCTTTATTTACTATCCAAAATGACCAGTGAACTTACACGTCTTCAGAGTTTTTATGTAATGTTGATGATGGTAAAATAATAGTAAATCCAAAAAGAAAGTGTTTTGTCTTACAATGCCCTGCATATACCTATCTGCAATGAATAAAAAAAAAATACATTTTAGGCCAAAACCTCATAACAATGTCTCAGACATCAGACTGTGTATTTCTTACAAATTGCCAATAATAACGTTTTGCGAGGTAGTCTTTAAAACAGTGGTTCTCAATCCTGATCCTGAAGTACCACTGCCATACACCTACTTCACTCCAGGAAGAGTTTGTTAATTAGTTCATTAGTTGAATTAAATATTTTGGATGTTTGGTTCCTATCGCCAACACTGAGAAACATTCTGACTGTACATTTGTTTAGATCGGAGCACAACCACTTTGAATAATTTGGTGTATATCTTAACTGTATGATTCTCATCACATTTTGTCAAATCTTTGGAATCCCATTTTAAGTTTGCTTATTTTGGGTGGATTTCTATTATTTGATCATACTATATATTTTATTATACAGTACAACAGTTTAAGTGTGTGACATTTTGATCAATTCAATTCACACCTTGAGTTCATTTCTGATGAAGCTGTGTTTGAGTGAGGCTGTTTGAGCATCCTGGATACAGAAATCCCAGCCACAGAAGACCTTTTTGCTCATGTTCCCAGTGAAACTGCTCCCGGTCAGCCAAGTGTGCTTATAGCCCACCACCGTTCTGGAAAAGAAAGAAAGCCAGTTGTCAGTTCATTTGACCACATGTAATTCATCATATGACATCAACATCTCCCATTTAGAGCTGAACTCCAAACTCTAAACAGTGTAAAAAACAGTATGTACACAACAATATTCAATGTGCCTATTGTTTGTATTGAGGCAGCAAACAGTAATGCCTTTCAATGTAACTGGAGATTTGTGTTTCTTGAAAATTTATTCTAATGAATGAATGCATGTTAAAGTATCTGTGATGGACTGGTGACCTGTCCAGTGTGTGTCCTGCCTTCTGCCTCATGACAGCTGGGATAGGCAACAGCACACACAGAAAGATAAGTGGTTTAGATGATGATGATGTTGGAGTATGAAATAAACTGCAATCCATTCAGTACAAAAGTAAAATACACATGTACACTGATGAGCCAAAATCTGTTCGATGTGAGAGTGACAGGCTGGCATGAAAACCGGAGTGACTTTGACATGAGCAAAACCATCAGATGACTGGGATGGACATCTCTAAATTGACTTGGCTTGCAATGTCAAGTACCTACCAACAGTGGATCGAGGTGGGACAAACCATGAACCGGTGACAGTGTTTTAGGCATAGAAGGCTCATGATATTGCAAGGTCAGTGAAGGCTACTCTGTTTGGTTCGAACCAATAGAAGGGCTATTGCGGTTTAAGTCCCTAAAATGTTTAGTGATGTTTAAAGGAGGAATGAGTCACAATACACTATGCATCACACCTTGCTGGTTATGGGGCTGTGTAGCTGGAGGCTGGTTAGAGTGCCCATACCAACCTGTTGATTGTTGATAGTACATACAATGGGCACTAAAGCATTGAAACTGGGCTTTGGAGCAATGAAAGGAGGTCATGTGGTCTAATGATTCTTGGCTGAGTATATGTATGGTGGAACCGATGGCACCAGGATGCACTGTAGGAAGAATACAAGCCAGTAGAGGGAATGTGATGCTCTGGGCAGTGTTCTGCTGGGAAACCCTGGGTCCATTTGGTACATCTACCACCTACGTAAACATTATTGCGGACAAGGTACACCCCTTCATGGCATTGGTATTAATCCTAAATGCCAAACTGTACATGCTTCTCAGCAATGATTTAAGGAACATGATACATTCAAGGTGTTGGCCTCCAAAATCCCCAGATCTCTATCCAACGCTATCTGTGGGATGTGCTGGAACAACAAGTCTAATCCGCATCGGCTCCACCTTGCAATTTACAAGACTTAAAGGATCTGCTGATGCCATTCTTGTTGCCAGATACCGCAGGGCACCTTCAGAGGTCTTTTTGAGTTCATGTCTTAAAGGGGAATTCCACTGTTTTTTCAAAATTTCCTTGAGATGTAAAATTAGGCATTAAGAGTGGTTTGAGATGAGGTGGTCTATTCTAGAGGAACTTGCAGACTCATATTTTTTTACAGTGGTGGTGATAGGAGTCAGGGGTCACAATGTCTATAACACAAATATAGCCATTTTATTTACCCTCTGTATTTTATATGTAATGATGATAATGGTAAAATAGTCATAAATCTGATCTGAAAAAATAAGTTTTCATTGGAAACTATTCTTGCCTTACAACACCCTGTTTGTGCCCTGTCATGAACAGATTAAAATAAATGGATTAAAATACATTTTAAGACAAAACTTTATGACGAAACTATCACACAGCAGTGTGTCAGACATCAGGCAACATATCTATGTCATCTCATGTAATAACTTTCTTTTTACGTGCTTTTAGAGGCATTAAACTCTTCAGACGTCTGGTTCTTATCACAACCATTCTGAAAAATTCTGACTCTGCAAGTTTCTCTAAAATGGACCATTACGCAACAAATCACTCTGAATGATTTTGTTTCTCTCAACCATTTAACAGGACATAGCTGTTTTAGTGGCATGTGGTAGATAAACAATATATTAGGCAGGTGGTCATACTGTTTCGGTTCATCAAAGTACATGACTGGTACTGAGTGATAACATAGTTCACTTGCAGATCTACACCACACTTCCACCTATCAGTAGGGAAACAGACAACAGTCTGACCTGTGCACTATCATGATGAGACTGAGGATGAGGATGGAGACCATGCCAGCAAAGAAGAGAAGAGATGTGTTCAAACATATAGGCCCTAAGGCTTTGTATTCGTAGAATGTATAGAAGATCGGGGAACGTTCCAGAAAGCCCTGTAAAGGCAAAAAGAGTGATGGAGAAGAATTGTGAGACTAATCACAGACTGAAGAAGGTCAGAATGAACCAGAGAAGTGGGTGGGGCTCAGAAGTTTTAGGAGCCTATCTTATCATTGTATAAAACCAGGATGCACATACTGTATTTATGGTGTGAATTTATTATCCACCCCAATCTGTTGTTTGAAAATGCAGACACTTTAAACAGCTTATAGATAACTGCTCAATTTGGCTTTGAGATAGTGGGACTACCAACATCACAAAACAAAGAAAATAAACTTTACTTGACCTCTGATTGCTTTAAAGGGAAAGCTAGGCAAAGCATAACATTCACAAGTATAAAATTTCCTCTTTACTCAAAATGTTGCTGATCACCCCCAATATGTTTGGTGTACAAAGCCTTGCATGGAAGCTATGCAGTTACAAAGACTTTAGGTGAGACAGACTTCCATTACTATTTAGCTACAGTTAAATTTTGGCTCCAGTGCAAAACTATAGAAGCAAAACTTGGACACCAAATATGTCTTGGGTGGTCAACTAGGCATGAGGTAAAGGGGAGAATTGTGTTAGTTTGATGTTTTCCTTCCATTCCTTTGCTGCACTGATTTGAATTTTGGAATCAGGATGCCTTCTGTTAAAAACAATGAGATCTAACTTCTTACCATGTGGCCATGAGGGACAGGGAGGCCACATGATAAGCAATAACTTCCTACTCTAAAATGCAGGGGTGTGGCAAAAATAAGGTTCTGCCTTTGGACTAAAATTTTGTAAATATGTCCCATTTCAGGGGCTGCGTCCTTCTGAGGCTGCATTTGAATTGGCACAACTAGGCTGAGCGGCCGAGAAATGTGTCCTTCTTTTCCACGGTAATGAAGGATCCAAGAAGCGCCTCCTGCGACAGCCAACAAATCCTGAGGTTCATTGTGTGCTGTATGGATTCAAGAACATGGTGATATCAACAGAGGAGTGAACAGCGGCTGAGGAGATACACTATATTTCCAAAGGTATTCACTCACCCACCCAAATCATTGAATTCAGGTGTTCAAATAATTTCCAGGGGCGGCACGGTGGCGTGGTGGGTAGCGCTGTCGCCTCACAGTGAGGAGGGCCTGGGTTCGATTCCCCGGCTGGGCAACCAGGGTCCTCTCTGTGTGGAGTTTGCATGTTCTCCCCGTGTCTGCGTGGGTTTCCTCCGGGTTCTCCGGTTTCCTCCCACAGTCCAAAGACATGCAGTCAGGCCAATTGGACATGCTAAATTGCCCCTAGGTGTGAGTGTGTGAGTGACTGCAATGTCTGCAATGTCTGTCTGCCCTGCGATGGACTGGCGACCTGTCCAGGGTGTATCCTGCCTTTCGCCCGATGACTGCTGGGATAGGCTCCAGCATCCCCCTGCGACCCTGACGGAGAAGCGGCTTAGAAGATGGATGGATGGAAATAATTTCCATGACCACAGGTGTATAAAACCAAGCACTCAAGCATGCAAACTGCTTCTACATTAGTGAAAGTGGGTCACTCTCAGGAGCTCAGTGAATTCCAGCATGGTACCATGATAAGATGCCACCTGTGCAACAAGTCCAGTCGTGAAATTTCTTCGCTACTAAATATTCCACTTGCAACTGTCAGTGGTATTATAACAAAGAGGAAGCAATTGGGAATGGCAGCGACTCAGCAACAAAGTGGTAGGCCACGTAAGATGACAGAGTGAGCTCAGCAGATGCTGAGGCACATAGTGCACAGAGGTCACATACTTTCTGCAGAGTCAATTGCTACAGACCTCCAAACTTCATGTGGCCTTCAGATTAGCTCAAGAACAGCGTAGAGAGCTTCATGAAATGGGTTTCCATGACCAAGCAGCTGCATCCAAGCTTTACATCACCAAGTGCAATGCAAAGCATTGAATGCAGTGGTGTAAAGTGCTGCCACTGGACTCTAGAGCAGTGGAGACGTGTTCTCTGGAGTGCCAAATCACACTTCTGTGTCTGACAATCCAATGGACGTGCCTGTGTTTGGCGGTTGCCAGGAGAACGGTAATTGTCTGGCTGCAATGCTCCAAGTGTAATTTCCCTGTTTGTGGGATTGAAAAAAAAGTATCACTTAACTTAACTTAACAAAGCAATGTCCATAAAGAGATGGATGAGCGAGTTTGGTATTCAAGAACTTGACTAGCCTGCACAGAGTCCTGACCTCAACCTGACAGAACACCTTTGGGATGAATTAGAGCAGAGAGTGCAAGCCAGGCATTCTCGTCCAACATCGGTGTCTGACCTCACAAATGCTCTTCTGGAGGAATGGTCAAAATTTCCCATAAACACACTCCTCAACCTTGTGGAAAGCCTTCCCAGTAGAGTGGAAGCTGTTATAGCTGCAATGGGGGTGCTGATATAATATTAAATCCTATGGATTTAGAATGGGATGTCATATATGTTTATATGCATGTGAAAGCAGATGAGTGAATACTTTTGGCAATATAGTGAACATTTAAATATAAGTATTTGGTTTAAACTGAGGCGAACTGCTGATAGAATGTGGGGAAAAAAATCATCAGTAGCCAGCGGGGAAACATCTCCAGCTCTAATAAATATAAATAAAAAACTAAAATCAAAGTTTCTGGCTCCTTTTTTAAAGAACTTTAAAAGAACCTGACAAGAGTGGTGTTTTGTGGCAAAACAGTAAGGGTGATGTGATGCAAACAGAAAATCTGCTGTAGGGCAGACCGTCTGATTCAGCCTTCGTGGGTCTACACAGACTACAAAGACCGCGTCCTTCGAAGGATCCAGCCCCTGAATCGGGACACACCGTGTTTCAGTAGTGACATGAAAATGCGGGACAATTTTTTTTTCTTATTAAACTTTTTGTTTAAAAATTTAATTATTAATAAATCCAATTCTTTTAATGTAACTTTAAAAAAATGTAAAATATTTTTTACAAACAACATAAAAAAATCTGAAATTAAGGGGAAAGGCTTTGGAACAGACACCTTCTGATAAACAATTGCTTCTATTTAACATTTTCAAGTGGAGAGCAGCTTTCAATATGTCCTAAAGAAGGCTGCTAAATTACATGAAATTAGGAATCTGTATCATTTTAAAGCAATTTTCATTCATTGTTTTGCTTGACTATCAAACTGTATCATCTTGATATCTTTCAGAGGACCACAGTGCAAGTAAGCCTATGGGCTTTATTGTGTTTTTATAACACACCACCTTGTACTAAAACAACTCCAAACTACTCCATTGGTTTGTGTTGGATTAGCTGTATCAGAAAACAAACACATTTGTGTAATTTAAAAATATATATATTACAATTTGAATTTGATTGAGTTATTGTTATACATAGTCTTGTCTTGCAGGAAAAAAAGTTTTGGCGTGTTTATGTCTATTCCTGACACTTGATACAGTATATACAGAGAATGCAAAGCTTACTTATTACATCCAGTCATTTGCTAAATATTCAGCAACCACAGTCAAATTAGGTTTTCTTGTTTTTCTAAATGAAACTAAGTTACACATCCTTTACAGAGAACACATTTATGCACATTGTATGTGCAGTCACTGTTTATTTACTTGATTTAACATATTGAACAAAAATAAATGTGACCAAGAAATTTGGATGGACAGCTGTTAATGACTAATTAAAACTTGGACTTCAATATATTTGAATCTTGAACTTGACTTAGTCTTGGTCACATTTCACTGCTATGAAACAAAAGTGGTGAGATACTAATTTCACAAAATGGTGAAATAATAACTTTTCTTCTAATCAAAACACGCCCAAAAAGCAACTGTGACAGCAAACAAAGAGTGATCCATGGTGCCTGACACCCAAAATATAAGACCCTGTCTGACTGTGCTCCACCTATAAAAAACGTTTTGCAGTCCATAAGAGACATGTGGAAGCAACTCACCGAGCCCAGGAAAATGTCTAAAACAGAATCATTCTTCTGTGTCCTGTACCCTGTGAAAAAGGAATAAGGTTTTGAAACACAGGTCAAACAAAGCCAGTGGAGAGGAATACTCAAGGAATTCTTCAGTGATCAATGTTTCACAGAACTTACAAGGTGGGCTTCTATTTCCCACAATCAGTGAAGGAATAAGCACAGATCCAATGATGATAGCACAGTTCAACAGGTTCAGGCACAGGAGGTACCTCAGGAACACAAAATAGGCCTTCACTCCAACGCCGAATCCACCTGCATTCACAACAAAGTATTCTGTCCACATTATGCAGCCTTAGGCTGTAATACTGCAAGCCCATTAAATTGCTTTTGTCAAAAGAAAACCTCCTGTCTCCAAAATGGTAACTTTACAGCAGAAGGAAAAAACCCACTTTACTTTTAATGTAGTGGAAACAGAATTTTTCCAAGTGCACAACATGTTTGGCCTATTTTCTAGTCCAGGGGTCACCAGTTCACAAAGCTTCAAGGATGGGTACAGGTTTTCATTCCAATCAAGCAATAGCTCATAGCAATAGATTCTACACTCTAAAAAAAAGATGATTCTTCAAGGCTTCTTTAGTAAAGACAATGGTTACACAGAACACTCAAAAAACCATTTGCATGCTTAAATGGTTCTATAACCCTTTCATAAATGGTTTTAAACAGCATCAAAAAGAACCGGGAACTTAAATATGGCATTTTATCTGCACATTTTAGACAATTTCTATATATTTACGCATAGTTTAACGCATAAAAAAATAAAATATACAATGTTCCATAACTTTTGCCATCCTTTTTGCTTTTCCAATGTGTTAGATTCAGCAAATAGACTTATAATTGTGTATTAAAATATGCAGCAGTGTGTTCTCTGCAGAGGACGTGTTAACTTACTGTCACATAGAAAATCAATGAAACATGTAACTTGATTGTAATTTGAAACGTGATTTGAACATGTGATGACTGTATGAGGTGGTTTCCTGTTGGCTGCAATGAAAACCTGAAGCCACCTTGACCATTTGCAGAAAAAATTGTGACCCCTGCCTAAAAATACACGCCATGTATTCTCCTTAACTAAACACAATCAATCGTTTAGGGCCCCCCGAGCTACTGGGGGGCCCCCCAAGTAAATACTTTGAAATACTTTACTTTTTGTGTTATCGGTTTTAACACATTTTGTGTAAATAGTAACATGAAATATGTTGCTATTTTATCTATGTGTCTAGTTACTGACACAGCATAACACTTCCGTTTTAATACTGTGCACACAGAGCCACTTTTGGCTAAATGTTTTTGGGTTTGCTCTCAACCCACTGGATGTGTAAAAACCACAGCGACACCACTGTGTCTAGCACACTTGCAGTTGAAGTATAACAGATGGACTACAGTCATGATCATTCACCTATTTGATGGGCCTATAATGTCGGCAGAACTCATAGAGTGGCCATTGAGTGGAAGCACAAAGTAGCAAGCACATTACCACTGAGTGTATATATTCTCACCTTCAATTTTATTGAGGGTCCGTTTCCATGGCAACAATCCTGAGAAGAACATCTCCAGCTGCTCCCTCAGTCGCCTCCTTGCAATTTGCTGACTCTGTGTCCATGATTTCCAGGGATTGATGCTGAGTCTTTCTTGGTTTCTTTTCTCCCTGATAGGCAAGAAATATAATATATCCCAGGAGAGGGCCTCTGTCTGGCTTATTATGTCTGTATTAAGAAATTCTGGGATGCTGGAGTAACTCTAGCTTTGGATGCCTGCTTCTATACCAGTGGACATAAAGAATCATTAACAATGCTGTACATCAGAATAAGCTTAACAGTCACACGTTAATGAGAATGATGAACTTGTTGGTGTGAGTTATTCTCCCTAAACCCCTTTCCCAAGTACAGAAGACACAATCGGTTCAATGCAGGACTGAAACAGAGGGGTGCCAAAAGAGGCAAGTGGTGGGGGGACTTGCTGAGAATGCTGCTAAGGTATTTATTTATTTAAATTTTAATCTAGGCTACATTTCACTAACAGCAGATACAAATAATCCCACACTGTTTTTTTGGCTTGCACATTTGGTTCTAGGAAAATGTTCTGATTTGTAGAAAATCTTTAAGTTACGTGAAGCTCCTTTAAACTTTGGAAATGCACCTTACACTCACACAACTAATTTACAAGAGTTCTTTAAAGAATGATCAATTGAAAGTTTCTTTAGGGAACTAAAAGTGGTGCTATTGCTCTAAAGAACCCTGTTGGCACATTGTATGTTTATTATTGTACAAACATCTTAATTATGACTTTAAAAGAAAACTCCTTGCAAAGCCGTGGATAATCTAAATCAGGGGTGTCAAAGTGAGTTCCTTCCAGGCCACAGCTCTGCAGAGATCGGCATTTTCTAGCTCTCCTAATTCAACTATTTAAGGCCTTGCAAATAAGCTAATAAGTGAGTCAGGTTTGCTTAATAAGGCAGAATACTAGACTGTGCAGACTGTTACCTGGAAGGAGTCTAAAACGACAAGTTTCCACTATTTCATTGTTTATCATACTCACAAGTCCCCCTGGTGGTCCGGGCCCAGAGTTGCAGCCCTTAAAGCCCATTGGGTTAACATGGCCTTGAACCCTTGATGAGACAACATTTGCCTTCTTTTTCGAAGCCATTTGATTAGCCCACGGGTTAAATAGGAGGTGTTTGTGTTTTCTATGGCTTTCTCAAATGTAGAAATAATTATATTTCTCAGCAAGGATATCATGAAAGTGTTATTAAAACTAACACCCTCTCTGCTTCTGTCTTGATGGCATGATTAAATGAACTGATTTAATTAGTTTGCTGTTGTTTTGATTCCTTGTTTGAGTTTTGGCATCACAATTATAGCTAAACAAAGGTAAAAGTCAAATGTAAGCCTTTAAATTACCAAAATCAACAAACAATGATTCCTCTCATCTTACATCAAGAACCCTAATGCCCTTAGTCTACTTTAGCAGCTCCATCTGTTTTTAGGGGCCTGGTAGTGGAGACAATGCACGACACAGGTCCTTAAAACTTGGTTCTGAAACCAAATAAACTTGGTTGTCCAGAAAAGTGCCTTCACGTCTTAGCATTTTGTTGTTTATGCAGAATGACCCTGAGGCAATTAAGCACACTCAACAAGAGCACCCTGTCAGGCACCACTTCTGACTTCTACCTTTGTTAGGCTAAATTTACAACCCCAGGCATTTCTTAACCTCCAATATTTGAAATAAAAACACTTATAAATAAAATATTTTAATCATAATCATAAAATAATCATTTTTAACTTTTCCTTGTATACTTTATACGTTATATTTTATGGCATTGACGTCAACTAAATGAGAAATACGTTCTCTATGTTCAATCCTGCTGCTCACTTCAACCCCTTTACTCAGTCATTTATGGTGAAAACAGCTGAACTATCTGATTTGACAGATAGTCCAATCATTACGTTTGTGTGTCTGTGTCGTTTATTATACCAGAAAATTAATTGATTAGAAAGACTACAATGGAAACAACATTCTAATCCATCAAATTACAGTACCGGAGCTCAGCTCCATCTGCTGTTCACACAAGCCAAAGGTGGTGCTCTGTTCCAGTGTCCCTGGACCCAGTTTTGCTCCTGAATGAGACAATAATGCCAGCTTTCTGCATATGAGTGAGCTTCTCTTTACAAACCTGATCTCCTTCTTTTCCTGCAGAGACAAGGGCAGCATCTTCAATGGTTGTGTTGAGCTCCAGTCTCTGTTCAGATGTGAAACATACTCAAAATCCTCATAATCATCATCCTCCTGAGCCTGATCCACGTACTGGCACCTCCGCTTGGACAGTGAACTGGGCAGCTGCTCATAGATGTCAGTCTGGTAGTACTCGCAGGAGTCGTCTGAGACAATGCTGTCCACTGGAAGGAAGTAAACAACAACCAAGATATGAGGTGATCATAGAAATCCAGTTATGTCCCACTGATCCATATTTACTCTTTGAGATTTTAAAAACACTTGGAAAAATAACTTTGTAGGTTTTATAATTAATGTTTGCTGAGCACTGGAACGATAATAACAGTTACTCCCCCATGTGTTGACTTTAACCTGACATTTCATTTTAAATGTGTCTAGCTGGAAAATGCTAAGTGACAAGTTTAACCAGCACTACAGCAGGGATACGCTGCAGTCATTATCAGCATTAAAATTTCAGGAGATGTGATGCATTACTACATGTTGAGTTCAATCTGTCAGTTGAAATACTTTCATCTTTATTTAATGCGCCCTAACAACACAGTAAGGTATTATGGATTTCTTTGCTATGATATTTGGGTTGGTGAATGTTCCAAAAACCTTTTTAAAGGCTCCAGGCACATCTTACAGCTGATGCATGTGTTCTTTATTGGTTTGCAATAAAGAAAAGATAACATATTGTACCATATTGGATACCATATTGGAGAAATGTTATGTATGTTAACTCTGAGTTATTGTTCACTTGCAGTTATTCTCCATGTTTATTCTTTTAAACAATATTATTGTGAATGCAGGGCCAGTCTTCTTTCACTGTGTTTATGCATCAGAACAAGAAGAACTGGTCAGTGTAGAGCTAGCTGTCGTGCTTCCTGTACAGCACAGCTGGGGCTGACTGTAGCTTTTAATAAAGCACAAAGACTTGTGCATTAGCTCTGTGCGTTCTTTAAGAGCAGTGAACGCTACAATATTGATGACAAAGCATGCTTATTTTGAGGTATCAACAGTATCACACCTGAATATTTAGAACAGTGCCACCTTGAGAGTAATTCATAGCAATGAAGACGTTTCATTGAACATTAAGCTGAGTGTTTAGAAAATAGCTGTTTCTTATTTTAAAGAGAATTCCAGCAGTGTTTCAACATTTCTGTGTAAGATTAATAAAAGACTGTGCCATTCCAGAGAAACTGACCAGTTCAGAAGTGCTCATAGTGCTAATGATAGGAGCCAGGCAGCTGAAGTGTTTAATACCTCTTAATTCCACCTTGCAGAAAGTTACATTACATAAAATGCTTCTGAATATACTGTCTTGGTGCCTGAGACAATATTTAACAGTAGCTTTTCCAGTTACCATACAGCCATTTCATTTTGAATTGCAAATTAAATGTCTAGGCCTACATTTGCATTGAAGACATCGCAACCCCCGGTTGCTATCATCAGTAAGTATCTCTATAATCCACCATTTCTCATCAAACCACTTTGAATTGAATTGAACTATTTGTCACTGTGTTTTGCACACTGTGAAATTAGACCTCTGCATTTAACCTATCCGTGCAGTGAAACCCTCACATACATGCATACTAGTGAACACACACACACTTGCCCGGAGCAGTGGGCAGCCCTATCCATGGCACCCGGGGAGTATTTGGGGGTTGTGCCTTGCTCAGTCATGGACTGTCAGCTGAGGGGATCGAACTGGCGACCTACCGATCACAGGGCTGGTTCCCTGACCTCCAGCCCATGACTGCCACCCCAGCCCACGACTGCCCCCAAGATTGAGTGACTTTGTTTACATCTCAGCATTTGAATTATGCTAAAATTTTGCAGAGTTCATGGAATTTTCCTTTAAGTGAATAGAGTGTCACCTCCGGCTTAGAAGATGTGTGTGTGTGCGTGTGTGTGTTTGTGTGTGTGTGTGTGAATAGAGTGTTAATCAAACATTACCGAAAGACCTAAAACGTAGGCCTGCACTCACAAACTGCAGCTTCCAAATACAGCACCTTTTTTTTCACAGAGCTGTGGCTAACATTTGCAGGGGGCATTGCACAAAACAACAGGAAAACACAATGACAGGCATGATCCACAGCAAGAGGAAGTGATGTGTGAAACTCAACACACAGAAAAAGAAAGAGTCAGTGAACTGAAGCAGAGTGAGGAGAGTTTTACTGCTTAGCATTATTTATATGTTTCTTTTTTACGCTTTGGCTTAGAATGATCTTTTTTGACTGGGGGGATATGTATCTACATATGTTCTCTCACTCGTAGGTCTCCTCCCTTTCAAAACAGCCCATAAAGATACAAAAAGACAAAGCACATGTGAACATACAGGCACAAACACACTAACACTCACCAGATGACAGTCTTTGGAAGCTGACTGTCCTGGAGTCGTTCTCCATATCATCTCAGAGGTTAAACCCAATGCAGAGCACTCGGAACGCTCACGTGGACACACAAATGTTGTACACACGTCAAAGGAATAAGAGACAAAACAAGGAATGAGTGCGCAACAGTATGGGTAGCGCTATGACACAAGGGCAGGATGCGGAGAAAACCTCTGACTATGACAAGCATCACTGTTCCACAGGAAGTCACATGATACATGAGAGGCATCAGTCTGACGCAAAAAGGCCAAGACTGTGTCATTAATTAAAAGGCTAAGATAGGCACAGATCTCATGTAGTACCAAATGAAGTCTTTGTTCACGCGCTCCGCCTGGACATGTGTCCACTAAAGCGGGAGATGGCTGGACTTTCTGGAGCTTCATGGACAGGTAAGTGGTGCCATTGATTCTTGGTTCGTCCATAAACAATCGAGGCTCGTGTGGGAGCAAGTTCAGATTCATTTGAGGCCTACCAACAGGGAGACTGGAAAAGCCTTAAGAAATAAGTTTTTTTCACACACGTGAATCTAAAGTTCTATCTTCAAACCTGCTAGATCTTTAAGTCGCTTATGACATTTGTGTATGTGGCATGACAGGAAAACCTTCCTGTTTTTTTACAATGTAAATGACAAAATGGAACACAAAGTTATAAACAGATCAGACAATGCCTGAGCTATTCGAGCTTTACCTTACTAGTTTGTTTTTTTTTTTTGTTTTTACTGTGTGTCCGTGGGTGGATTTGCAATTCAGAGTAATTGTTGCACTACTGAACTGGCAGACATGTTTTCTCAGAAAGATCACCACTTCAACACACTTGCATGCCGCACTAACCTCAGATGTCTCACTTCTAAAGAACACTGTGTAGGCTGCTGCTGCCACAACTAAAAGTAAAACTAGTCTGCACTAAAACAGTGGAGCGTCCATTAAGCTTTCCCAAGCAAAATGCCTTTAATGACCAATGCGAGATGCAAATGCAGATTTAAAGAGGAAATCCACTGATTTTTCAACATTTCTTTAGACTTACACTGATGTAAACAAAGTCATTCAGAGTGGTTTGAGATTAAGTGTTCCTTTTTAGAGAAACCTGTTGAGTCAGAAATGGTCACAATAGTGGCTCACTTAAAGATAATATAGGAAACAGTGGTCAATTATCTGCTACTTAATGCCTGAGACATTGTTTTACGATAATGTTAAAGTTTTGGTTTAAACGCAGGGTGCTCTAAGGCAAAATAGTCCCAAGACCAGACGTTTTTACCACTATTTTACCCTTACTAATATTACATATTAAAATCTCAGAAGGTCACTCGTGGGTGTGTCTAATAAGTAAAATCATGTCTACAAACATCATGACCTCTGGTTCCTATCACCACCACTGTAAAGAAAATCTGAATCAGTAAGTTTCTCTACAACACATTAGTTTGCATTAATGACTAAAGTATGCAAAAAGTTTTGATTTAAATATAACCAAGGGATATAACAACATAAAAATCCTCTAATGCAAGAGATTAAAGAAAACCTTAATCACAACAGAGAACTTACACACATATATACAGATGAAGTCAACTTCACTGGACTGATGAAGTCATCTCCTCGAGCCCACTCAAATTAACCAAGACAACTCCAGAACCAGTGATAAATGGACACAGCAGATATTAAACCATCCTAAACATAGTTTTACCCATTTTTAGATAGTCACAGATAATAGTGCTATGATGAAAATTATACCAAGTAATATGAGGTAGTTTGACAAATGATTACAGCTGATTAATTTTTCAGGACATTTAATTCACATAATTTCTTATAATGAGGTTGCTGAAGGGAGCTCAAGCTATGATGGGAAATTTGAAGTGATGTATTGAGAAAATCATTACTGTCATCATAATTCTATGAAAATAAACCACCCTGCTAAAGAAAAAGCCTATTAGATTTCCAGTAGGAATAAAACCTGATGATTTTGCTTTCTGATGGGACTTGGCTTAATGGTTACTATAAGATACTACTAGTTTCACGTAGGCCACCTTTGGATTTCGTTAGCAAAGCCTATGCATCTAGCACAGGGCTGCACAACTTCCGGCCCTGGAGGGCCAGTGTCTGGCAGTTTGATGATTCAGCTGCTCCAACACATCTGATCTGTTAATTGCTAGGTTTAGTGGGTGTGTTTGAACGGGAAACCTCAAAACAGTGGTAAGCACCGGCCTACCAGGCTGGAGTTTTGCACCCCTGGTCTAGTACCAGTCCCAGAACGCCTGTTAAACCATTAGAATCCACTTACACTGTGGTATTTAAGCAATAGAACACGAGTGGGAGTGTGTTATCGCAAAATAACAACAGGTGTGAATTGGTCACCGGCAAGAGCAGAAGGCGATCATGGCTGTTCGATTGCTTTTATACAACAGTTAAATAAATAAAGTAAGAAATGAATAAACTGGGCCGTGAAGGTGTCATTTAATATGTTTTAGTGTTAGCAATTCCTTCCGCCATATAGTGCCTTAACAAGCACTTGCTGCACAGCCAGCAGTTCGTTCCCTTACACTAAATTCCGAAATTGTCATTCATCACCACTGAGCAGCTTTTTTTTTTAATTGCAGCAGTTTTATGGATGGCTCAGGCCGATTTGGTCAGACTCTGAAGATGAGACTACACGTTTAGAGAATGGTATTCGGTTCATTTCCGGCTGACTCCAGGTTGTTTAGGTTTTCTTCTGTCACAGCTGCCGACTGAAAAGGTGCTCAGTGGTGATGACAGTCTGGGAATTTAGCGTAGTCTTACTTCAGATTGTGATTAAATCGGCTGTCGGTCAAATGTGATCTTAAACGTATCTATTTTCTGTTTGTGCGCAAAGTAATAAGCACAAACTCGTCAAACTCGTTGCATAGCAAAAGCGTCTCAGCGGAGCGATACAGTGTTTGTGAAACCCGTGACGTTACGGCGAAATGACGCCTTCAACCAATCAGCTTGTGTGGTCGGAACTAACTGTTGTATAAAAACCCGTAAGAAAAACACAACTTACCATTAGTTTATTGTTTACCACCACGGACGAACAAAGCCTATTAATGGTTTCTGTATTGTTTTCAGAAGTCATTATGAGCCAGTTGTTCGAGCAGCTGAATGTTACCTTATTCCTCTTTCTACAAGGCTGAATTTGGCCTATTCGCCAGTTTCTTATTCGAAGTTTCTGTTCCACCTTGAATGACGCCGTAGTAACCTCAGTAGTGTACCAGTTCGAAAATGTAGCTGCAGCATTTTAGATGGAACGGAATATTTAAATGTTGTTTTCGTTCATTGTAGCTACCGTCTTGCTTGCTTGTAGCAGCCCTTATCATGAAGAAGGCGAAGGGTTTTTTTTTTACGTAACAGTGTTAGAGTACAGAGTGGTGCACTGTGGAGGCAGATTTTTTTATCAGCGACAGGTGAGCAGCGTTGGATTATCATAAAGCTTGTAAACAAACTCGTACTAGTCAAACTCAACGCACACTTCCGTCAGAACGAGAAGAGTCGACTCCAAGCATCAAAGAGTCGCCGACTCGGCCCTGACTCCCAGACGTGCTGAAGTCGAAGAATCGACTCTTTTGGAATAGAATCCCCATCACTAGTACAGACGCAGAAATGTTAGGATAAATGACGAGGACTAGATTAGTCAGAAAACCTCTGTCTTGAAGCCTAAGATAAACGCTTTAGCTGTTTTTGTGCGAAAAACCTGTATTTTGCCACTTTTTCTATGGGTGACGATACACCGGCGGCAAGTGCACAGAGGAGTCGAAATCCGCGCAAAAATGAGAGCGTAAAAGGACCGTTCATATATATGACTTGTTATACAAAGCTAATTAATAGGCCACTGTTTTATAGCCTGTTGGTCTTTTACATTTAAATGACAAAATCCTTCACTCCGTATTAAGATTTATATGCTCACTTAGGCTACAGTCAATCAACCGTCACAGCTCTCTCTCGCTCTCGCTTTCTCAGCAGCGAGTGGGACTGTACCACTGTGTAGAAACTTTCCAGAGTTGCTTAAAGTGTTTAGTATTGCTCAATATGATCACAAGACAATCCATATATTTATTTTTATACATTTTGTAATAAACATATAAGCGAACTGAGGCAGCTTTTGCATTTTTTACGTCCCTCTGCGAGTCTGTCACATACTTGCCACCCCCCGCCGAAAAAGGAAAGTTGTTCGCTCTGCTAAAGTACGAGCAGCTTTAGCTGAGAGAGAGAGAGAGAGAGAGAGAGAGAGAGAGAGAGAGCGAGAGAGAGAGAGAGAGAGCGAGCGAGGGAGAGACACACACACACACACACACACACACACTACAGCGACACTACAGCAGGGTTTAGGACTTAACTACACCATGAATGAACTGAACTGAGGGGTAAGTAGGGCTGCTCGTTGTTTTGTTACAAGTATAACAGCTATAACTACTTATATACTTATATAAAATTTCGTTTTAAATACTTGAAACATACGTACTGACGCATTCTTGGAGTTTACTCACTGGACTAGCTTGCTGTGTTTACAAGGTAAGTTAACAGATCGTGAGGAGATAGGAAACGGCTTTTCACCTCTTCATGCATGCACTACATACTGTAAACAGCTGTTAGCCGTTGCTTGTTTATTTCCAAGAACACACAAAGTTGCGCGACTTACGTTGCTTGCCATTGTGTGGTGTGAGAAAGGGGGGCACTGTATTATTATATACATCTCAGAGGACGCTGTTCCCCACCCCCAAGCTTGTTGTGTTTGCCCCCCGCCCCGCTCAACAGTTGAAAGTTCCTTTCCTGTTTGCTTTCCTCTGTTTTATAGGATCTGTAGCATATGGCATCATTAAATGAGATTGAGGTGAGAAGCATGTGGATCCACAAGGCTTCCAGATCAAACAAACGCAAGGAGATCAGACAGGAGAGGGAGTTTGATGATAGAATTGGGACGCAGCCCATCTAGCCCATATTCATGCTGTGGAGGTTAAAGGGGAATGACACAGACTTCTCAAAATGGTTGTATAACTCAGTGGTTGAGATGTAAACAAAGTAATTTAGAGTGGTTTAATTGCAGATGAATCATTGTAGAGATACTTGCCAACTTAGATTTCTTCACAGTGGTGGTGACAGGATCCAGGGATCTCAATGTGTACAAAGTAAAAAAAATTACTATTTTGTTTACTGTCCATATGTGTTGTTTACATATTTTGATATTTTTGTGTAGGTGGTTGAAATAGTGGTAAATCTGTTAAAATAGGATTTCTTTGGGGGCTGTTTTGCCACCGAAGTTTCTCTGTTTTGTTTATCTTTTTTAAGCAAAATATAAAAAATACTACATAAGTAAGTTGTATTTTTTAATAAATGGGATGTACATTTTCATCAGTTTCAGCAGATAATTGCTTTAAAATATATGTATATCCATATTTGATGAATATTTCAAATCGATATTTGATCACTGACTTCTGAAAAAGCACAACGTTTAGGAGGCAGTGGGCTACTGCAAAATCTGGCATTTAAATAATTTTTCTGCACTTGTAGTCGTACAGTAACTTATGTTATGCCACTTCATAATTTCCCTGTTGAGAATTTCCATGTTGTGGGACTAATAAAGGATTATCTTATATTATCTTATAATGCTTATTCAGGTACATGTCTTCCCAATTTGTTTTCCCCAGTGTTTATGTATTGGTATCAGTGTCAGCAGATATACAGGAAAAATATTGGATATTGGCTTCGGCCCACTATTCCCATATCGGTGCGTTCCTAGTTACTTTTTTCTGTTTTATTTTTGAAAAAAAGGGTCCTATAAAGAGAAGAACACAGCCAGCTCCTATGCAGATAGATGCTGAAAGTCGTACTGTAGTTTTATAGGGAACATTTTGGAGTTTACATGGCGTCTTTGGATGGTCTGCACAATGGCTGTGTGACTTGATCTTGATCAGTTTTACTGCTTTCCCCTGACATCACCGCAGTCAGAGACCACACTGTGTTATCTATGGTGGAAGCCAAATTAAGCTAATTGGGTTCAGGTGGGAAGAGGAATTTGTACTTCTGCTCTTTTAAGTGAGCGACTTCGTAATGTGATATTGCTGGAGACCTGAACGTTTAGGTCATTTTCTCCTTTGTGGTTGAGGGATGCTTGGGAACATGCTGTGGTGTTTCCATGGTGAAGTCTGGATTCTGAGCTCTTGCCATACACTGGTAGTTCCATGCTGACTTGGGGATCAGAAACTCTTTGAAAATAATTTGCACACCAGTGTTTACGTAGTGGTAAGTTGAGTCTAAACTCAGTTGCATTAGCCTTTCTTAAGAAAGATTGTTTTCTAAATTTCTTTTGTACGGCATTGTTTCCGTGGTGATATCTGACTTCTGAACTCCTTTCATGTCTCACTGTTTGTGCACTGCTGATAGAGACTGGGTGTGTGTTTGTATGCGTGAGTCCAACTAACCAGTTGCACAAGATCCTCTTTTCATTATGTTGCCTCATTTAAAGCCCTGACAGTGTCCTACGCTTTTTAGGAATCTCTAAAGCTGCTCTCTTTTTAGCCCCTCCACCCAGTGGTAATTTAGCCATGGATAGTCTGAATCCATTCAATGTCTTTGTCAAGCTTTAGTGGAACAAATCTGGAACATCTGCAAGCAATAAATGATTAGCCATTGATTATCAAATGACTTTCACATAAATTATGTAGAAGTTTTGGAAATTTGGTGCAGTTGGCCTTGAACTGTTCCCCTTTGTTATTCCTGTATGGGAACCTTTAAGTTAAAACATTCTCAGCTTTCACATGCATGTCTTTGGCAGTTTTTCAAGCAACCTCTGGAAAGTTGAGAGGGTTGCTCCTCAAGTTTGCCTCCTCTGCCGGATATGTAATGAGGTTCGGTCCCAGTGGTAGGGGGGAGTCACATCACACCAGCCCACGTATCTGTTCTCACAATATTCAGCTCAGTTCAGCTGTTCTATCATTTTTCCACATTTTAATGGGACATTAACAGACATTGTAGCAAGTATTGCAATGTTTTTGCAATGATCTTCAAAATTAGACTATTTAAACAATGTCATAACTTTGATCTTTTGGACCACAGTGCAAACAAAATAAATACCCCTGTACAAAAAATTACTTTGAGTGAATAAAAAAAACACTAATTTGCTGGTTTACTTATTATTGGTACATCTTAAACAGGTTTAGGCTCTTATGGCTGCTCTACTGAGAACCCTTTAACATTAAGCTAAGTGTTTACAGTCATATTTAGCTGTCTAGCACTATATTGGCCAACTACGAGGGTTGTGTAGATTCCACAGATCCTGGCTAGTAATGGACAGTGTACCAGTTAAAAATCTTCTTAAGGTATGAGTTTTGTCATAACTGTTATACTTATATACCACAAATAAGTGCAGATAATGCAACATACAAACCGTGCAAAACACGCTAATATTATCCTGTTTAGCAGAATAGCTGAGTCAGGGATGTTCAGTCGTGTTTCAAGAGAAACCGAAAACCCTTGATTGCCTCCCATTGAGTGTAGTGAGTAGCAGTCCAAGGTAGTCCCGTTTGTTTTCAAGACAGTGATCGTAAGAGAGTAATATGAAAGAAACGCCAGGTCTAGCCATTAGCATAGAATGGACAACAGACTAGCCATGCTATTGCTTCCTCATGCACTTTTTGGTCAGCAGAATCAGAAGACGACACAGTCTCAAGGCCTGGTCCTTGCAAAGTGATGCAAAGATTAGCGTTTACCCTCATCTAATGTTCTGAATTCAGTTCATGAAGGCCTTGCTAATTAGCTGCTGAGCTGAATCAGGTGTGTTTTGATGAGGCACCGTGTGGTGTTTTGGCCTGCAAGGACTGGAGCCTGACACATGTAGTATAAATAAAGCCCAATAACATTTTTAGGCGGCCCAGTCACTGAAGGTAGCCAGTAGTTACACCACTGATTTTAAAAGAAAGGAATCCGAGGACAGTGCTTAGCTGGCCTTCTGTTTTTTTATATTAAAACAATGTAAATTGATATAAATGTAAATAATTGTGGATTTGGAGACTTTGAATTGGATGAATCTGATGATTGTGAGTGCGTAGAAAGAGAATTCAACCAAAACTGATGAAGAACATGTTTTACAGGATGTTTACAGGGATGAATTATTTACTGTTATCATATCTTCATCAGTTTAATGTAGATTTTGCATTTGAGCCCTAAACATTGAGCTGGGCTTTCTTTTTGAGCCAGTGCTCGTGACTTAAACAAGTAAAGATGTATGGCATGAACCGAAAAACCTGCCAAATCTGACCCAGCGCTACCAGAAATGCTTTAATATTGCAGGCTACATTTGTTACAGGATTGGATTGTATTTATTCTTTTTTTAATCTTATATCTGAGCTGGCAATTTCTGGAGGGATCAGCTTGGTGCTGATACAGGGTAACAGATCACTGCCGTCTCTGTTTTTCACTGATTGTTACTGGCTTCAGGCTTAGATGTGAAAAACTTGTCCTTAAGTTTGATACCTGCATAGTTACAGTAACAGTGGTGTAGATTATGTGGACAAGGTCACTGTCCCAGTACAGTATGTTTGTGTGTTTGACTCTGTGTACAATGTGTGTTTTCATGTCAGAGGAAAGAAGTGTACTGTTGTGTGTACATTTGAAAAAATGGACAGAGAATAGCTGTGGTCAGCCCTTTTCTCATAGAGGCCCAGATAAGTCTCTTTCTTTTACCCTCCCTTTCTCATGTTCTTACCCCTCCTCTCTCTCACACACGAATGAATAGCAGCTGCATTTTTGCAGAGCTGTAAGTGGCTTCATTAGTAACATTGTGAACATAGCAGCACAAGTCAATAACCTGCAGTCCACAGAAACCCCAACAAAAGTACTCTACTTATAGACTTCATTTAGAGGCGTACAGAAAAGCAGGATATACAAGCTGTACAGATGTCAGGGTTTTTTTTTTTTTTTTACTGGAAGGGCACTCAATCTGCCTCAATCAAGTTTTCCATTGACTTCTGACCACAGACTTCTGATGATGTCATCAGCGTCTTCGTGCCAGGAAAAAAGGCCCTCTTCCACGTATATGAAGTTTCAGGCAGCCCACTCTTAATACACAGACACACGCACGCATAAACATGTGCTTATGACTGTAGTGTGCACTCAGCATAACTGTTTGCCTCACAGCAGCTTATGTTATAGTGCTTTATAAACTTTAGGTCAACAAGGTGGTACAATACCTGAAACCTCGGCTGATACCCATGCTGATCTGATTTCTTCTTCTTTAAAAAACTACTTTACTGCTTTAAAATGAGCTTTTTTTAAATCATCACTTAAGCTGGCCATCTAAAAGTACCATACACAAACAGCCTTCTACTCTATAGGAAGAAATACATGGCCAACAGCGTATTATACATTATTCTTATACTAACCTGTCAGTTGAACTTTCACTAATGTAAATATTTAAGACATTTTCGTGATACACGATATCTATCGCAATATCTTGTTTTTGTTCAAGGTTACATTAAATTCTATTAGACAGTGGTACCAATTGTGCTCTCTTTGAAATGAAAAGTGCAGTTGGTCAGTGTTCTTTAAGTACTGATAATATCCACAGTATACTCAGAAAAGAGTGTTGTAATGTAATATATATATATATATATATATATATATATATATATATATATATATATATATATGTATGTATGTATGTATGTATGTATGTAAAAATAAATTATGGGTAAAATACAATAAAAAAAAAACTGCCCAGCCAACCATGATGGGGAGTTCAAGAGAGCATAACTGTCCTTGTCCCCTTCAGGTGAGGAGGATTAGGAAGGAATCAATAACACTCTTTTGCTTCTGATACCGATATTTGATCCTTAAGTATCAGCCAATACTAAGTAACAATACAGATATTAACAGAAACTAACCTAACTAGCCTGCAAGTCCTGTATATATATATATATATATATATATATATATATATATATATATATATATATATATATATATATATATATATATATATATATGTATATGTGTGTGTGTGTGTGTGTGTGTGTGTGTGTGTGTGTGTGTATGTATGTATATATGTGTATGTATATATGTATGTATGTATGTGTGTGTATATGTGTATATATATATATATATATATATATATATATATAATGTATGTATATATGTGTATATATATATATAATGTATGTATATATGTATATGTATGTTTAAAATATAGTGTGTGTGTGTGTGTGTGTAATTAGCATTCATTATTATATAATTAGTATTATATAACAAGAACAGTATGTAACAAATAAAGGATTTTTTTTTTTTATTTGCACAAAACAGTATGGATAAACCTGCAGCTAAACCCCACTACCATTGCCCACAAAATACAGGCATTACTGATTTTACTGCTTGTCAACTCCCACCACCACACCATTGACATGTTGTTAAATTCCCATTTTTTGACTAGAAATTGCATCTGTTTAAAAAGATACAGTGGCCCTTCATCTGTCTCAAAGGAAGCATTGTGTGATAGAGAGAGACTTAGCTACTGGGTGGAATAGGCAATGAGGAAAAATGGCCAAAAATTAACCCTTTAAAATACTGTAAAACTTAGTGTCTTATGTTACTGTTAAGCTACATGTGACTGCTATTGTGTTTCACATTACCTTCTTTATTTTATATTGTGCTGCACGCAATTCTGTGATATTTCATGCTAGATTTACTACATTATCTGATCAGATGAATCTTTTTTTACTTCAGTATCTGATTTAGCATTTTCTCCTGCTTTATAGTGTCACTAGTAAAGAAAATGTGTTTTGTATGACAGCTTTTCATATGCTTAGTTTTAATGTGCTGCTCTCCAGCTGGCTCTTTTATTGTCACATCTATGTGTTGTTTCTCTGTTTGCACATTCATATCATTGACCGCAGAACATGCTATTTGAAGTTACTGAACGTATCCCTTGTCTCTGAGGTTGTGAAATTGCATGGCACCACCAGTTCATGTCTGTACTTCTGACTCTGTGACAGTGTGGTTAGTAAATGAGTCAGTAATTCCAGGAGCACACTGCATACCTTTTTAAGGTCTTTACGTTTAGGGTTGTCCTTATTCAAACTCACAGGCTCAGCACTTGTCTCTGAGTTTTTGAGTTAGTGATTTTTATGTAAGTTCAGTGAAACAGGTATAAATTATTGTCTGTGGTTATTAACTATAGATTGAGCAGATAGAAGGTAAAAACAATGGAGTATTCCTTTAATATGCTTAACTGTGCAAAAGTCTGAGACCACCTTTTTAAGATTAAGTGACCCTTATTATTTCACCTCTGCATTTAACCCATCTGTGCGGTGAAACACCATATACACACACTAGTGGGCAGTGAGCACACTTGCTCAGAGTAGTGGGCAGCCCTATCTGCAGCACCCGGTGAGCAGTTGGGGGTTAGATACCTTGCTCAAGGACACCTAAGTCATGTACTGTCGGTTCTGGGGATCAAACCGTCGACCTTCCGGCCTCAGGGCTGGTTCCCTAACCTCCAGCCCATGACTGCCCCTAAAAGGCAGTGCACCGTTCCCAGAGGTACTGCAATACCAGGTCAATGCATGGAGCAGATGAAGCAAGCCCCTCTTCCGTCTCCCTGTTCTAAAAATCTATTTAGTGTGTAGTCCTCATATCGAGGACGTATCAGATAGTAAACTGATAAGAACAGATACTACACTTGAAAGGCAGAGAAGCGATAAATAACCACCCAGTTATTTAATTTCCAGTCCAAAAAGCTTATTAAGTACAAGTTGTTATACATTTTAAGGAATATAACTCTGATGAGATACTGGAGTTCTAAAAAAGATACATAGAATATGGGTCTGTGCAAGACCTGGTAGGCCACCAAAACTGTCCCTGTCAAATAAACAGTGCTTTCATCTTTCATCAGACCTCGAAATCAATGAACATGTTTTGGATTACAGCTTCTAAGACTGACCTTCTGAGGTTTGTAAAAATATCCCTGATGATTTCTTTGAAATACTTTCAAAAAGGTACCAGTGGTATATTTTCAGTATTTAATGTATTGAAGACTTATGTGTATAAGTCATGGTGGTGGTGCAATATGGCAAAAATACATCACAAGACATTTTATCGATACATATTAAGTATCACAGTTGGAACAGATAAAGTGCCATTGGTGTGATATTTAAAAAAAAAAGAAGATCACAATGATTTTTATTCATTGTTTCACATACTGCAATAAATCCAAATAAATGAAACTAATTGTGCACTCTTTGTTCCGTTGATATCCACGATTTGCTCAGAAGGCATGTTGGGATGCAATTTATGACAATACAACAATACAAAACATATTGCTGTATAGATAAAGATTGGAAAAACAGAGTGGTTAGAGATTACTACAATAAGCATTTCCTTATTATGAAAGCTCATCTGACTCAATAAAGCCCGTCTGAGTCACATAATACAGTGGCACTCGAAAGTGATGCCTGAAAAGGCGAAAAGTGCCTCACAGTATAATGTCCTGCTCACGCCTGTCTCGACTCATAAGTACGTCATCCAGGTCTCGATAAACTAAGCCAGGTGTGTTGGAACAGGAAGCACACTGTACTGTGTGGTGCTGTGATCCTCCAGGATAAAAAGGAGTGGAAGTCATGTGTCAGTATATTGTGAGTGATGTTTTGGACCGGGGCAGATTACAAGGTCAACAGTGGGATCATGTTTCTTCCACTTTCTGAAATTCCAAGATAATTTTGAGGGGGTAAATGGATGGTTGTAGAAAAAGATACACAGCTTGGATCACTGATGGCTTTACTGTTGCATGAGCTGCTGGGTTACCTACAGATATACCTTTGTTTTAATAAAAATGTTATATTGTGAAACCTTTTTTCAATTGAGATACATTTTCACAATATGCATCAAGATATTTAGTTTTTCTGAGATTTAAGAAGCTGGAAGAGACAAAACAAACAAAAACCTGTAGTGCCATATATAAAAATACTATAATAGTAATAATAAACCTACAACTACAATGATTTTTATTCATTGTTTAACAAGCTATACAGCACTAAATACAGTTAAACAGGCCTATTTATGCTCACTTTGTAATTAAACATGTAGTCATTGTCCTTTAAGCACTGATAATATCCATGATATGCTCAGAAAAGCAGATTATGACATAATTTATCACAATAATGATACAGTAACCCTCAGCGGTAACCCACTTTTACAAAGTTCCTCCGATGTTCAGTTAGGGAAACAGGATCGAGATAAAGCACTGACCTGCCCTGTGTTTATAAATGACTTGATGTCATTTTTAGATTATTGTATCACAACATTAATTTATAGTTATCTGTATTATATTTCTGAAATATTAATTGCACCATGCAGGTCAGACAAATTTTATTTCAGTAATAAACAATCAGGGCTCGATTTCAGTTGTGTGGGGGGTGGGGTGTAGGAGAATGCCATCCCCCCAGTCAAGAAATAAAAACATGCCCTTTATAAATTGACCATCACCCCTTTCCATTCTTTTTGGATCTCTTTAAGATATTTATTATCAATATTTTCATTCCATCCATAAGTGAGGTTTGCACACTCTGGGAGTTCTTCATGTAAATTAAACAAGTTATAATTAGGGTGAGCACATGCGCCTACAGAAAAGGTGATTATGTAGAATCATGTGCTTTTGCTTTTCAGTGTTTATGCTATGGAGTGTTTGGTACAGAGCACACATTTGCCAAGAGGGAAGCGGATTTCATGGATTTCCTACCAAACTGGGCTAGTTTGAAAATTGAACGCCAGTGAAATACTGCATTAGAGAGCTGTGCGTTTTGCCTGAAGCCACATAGTAGCTCAGAGTGTGAAAGGTGACGTGATTATACTAAGTGATGACAGCATAGGTAATGTTAATGGTTTGATCTGTGGCTTAAACATTTTGTGTGCAGACAACTTTAATGAAATGAATGAATGAGTGTTTTTTTGGCTGAACCCACCTATTAACTGAATTTTTTTTTACAGCTTGGCCACTGCAGACAACGGGACAAAACTTGTTATTCGAATGGGCAAGAAATTAATTGTTGCTTTTAAGAGCTCCTGCTGACATCTGAGAGCATAATGTATATAAGCATTTGTAAACACACCCTTTCCTTTTTTAACAAGGAAACCAAGAAATCCGCACCCTACACAGCTAGAAAACCTAAAGAAAAACTCATGTAAGAAGATATCTCCCCTGAAAGAGGTCTGTAACTTGGTAAGATTCTAAGTAAGAACAGTTGTTTCTTCCATGTGAAGGAATCAGAGGTTGCTCATTATGGCCTTATCAGGGCTTTTCTAAAGAGTGCGGTGTCTACACTGGATTTCTCTTGGTTATAACTGTAGCACAGGAAGTAGCAGAGATGCAGAAGCATGTTGGAGACATGTTAGAAACAATACATGTTCGGTCTTGCGGATAATGTCATTCCTGGTCCTCTTGGAATTCAAATACTAGTACTTGGTTCTACGCTGTGCGCTGACTTCATACAGATCATGCTTTTTCTTGTTTGCCTCGACTGGGTGTGTGTAGGTATTTCAATTACCAAAAAGCAGAAAAAGGCATGTTGTAACACGGCTGACTTGCAACACCTAAAGCTAAGCTTGCAGTTCTCTTCAACATTTTCTCTCCTTTTTCGTTCTCTCTTGTCTCTTTTAGGCTTGGTGAAACAGAATGTCACGAGGAGGGAATCAGGGAGAAGCGTTTTTGTGACGGTGGTCTTTAATTGATAGGCTCTCCAACAGGACCCTCAGGCTGATGATGGCAGCCCGTAGTGTGAGTTTCGACGCAGATGCCCACTTCATGGAGGCAGGAATGGAGTAAGTACTCTTTTGTTTTTATTTATTTTAATGATCTTCTGCCAGTGAGTTATTTCTGAATACCTCTTTGCTGCCACTCTGCCCCTTCCACCTCTTCCTGTGATATCTGTGTAGCAGGTCATAGAAGTACAGTGTGGTTGTTTATAGTTTTCGTGCTTTCAACAGCTTCCCTTCACAGAGCCGGATAAAAAGTGGTGTTTACGGGAAGGCCCTTGTTTCCTGCCTCTCTTTGTTCTCTAGAGGGCTGCAGAACAGGCGTGGTCCTCAGGCTCCAGCAGAGAAGGCCCTTTGTTTTGGCAGATTGCTAGTGATTGTTTCATTTTGTGTCTCAGCTGAAGCAATGTGCATGTGATTGGTGACATAATGACATCATGTGCAAGCCACTTGTTTTGGTTTAGATCTCAGGAGATAGAGATGTGTCACTGTGGTTCTGTCCCATCAAATATAATAATTGTACTTGAGAAGCAATTGACCCATTTATGCCCTGTCCATGGTCCACCCACAATTGTGTTCTTTCAACTGCAGAGAGGCTGGACAAGTGTTTCAGGACACAAAAATCCCATTCAACCTAAAACAAAATTCTGCCATGCTGAGGCCACTAAATAATTTAAATTTTCTTTTTGGCAGATATGCTGCTGAGTTGGAATATGTTGTTGTAACTTGTCAAAACGAGGCAGATTAGGAATGCTGAATTTGACACCATACTAGCACCGTGTTAGCTCAGTTACACACCAAAAAAAACTACATCTGAACTACCCTAACAGGGTAACCTTTCTCAAACATACAATATAGATACAATATAGTCATTTAATAATTCACTGTAATTGTTGGTTGAGTGCTACAGCTTCTCATTAGGTTGAATGGGAGTTTTACCAAAGTTCTGTAAACTTTGTTCAACTTGGTAAGTTGCTACAAAAGAAAGCATTTGTGACTTGGGAGTTGTAGGAAGGTGAACTATATGGGTGGAAGTTTGGGTATGTTTGAAAAAGAAGTTTTGAATGCGCTGCAAAGGGGAGTAGCTCTAAAGTACAAGCCATGTTCTCCTCAAAGCACACGTGTATCTAAAGCCACATTGAGTTGTTAAATAATCTTAATTAGACTTTATATGACTTACAGTTGTTTGTAAAATAGATATTTTTGTAGATATGGATAGAACTAAAATGGACAAAGCTAATCTTAAAGTATTCTATTTTTGTATTATATAAGTATGTCATACAGTGTCACAAACCATGCAAGTCTGTTTAAGAGTATTTAAATAGAGAGTGCTTTGAGAGGCAAGTGTGTGATGATTAAGCCCAATCCCTTTTCTTATTTTTACTTCTACCCTGTGTTCTCAAGTGTCACTTTGCCCCTTGGAACTCAGTTATATGGGGTAATGGTTGAAATCTTCCCCTATGAAATTGTACATCCCTCAAATAATAAAGAACATCACTAGTAGCCTGTTAAAGAAGTACTGCTCTGTAGGCGACCCTGCCAGTCTGCAGTGATAGCAGAGGAGGGCAAAGTTCAGCAGCCTCACTGCTGGGTTTCAGTTACATTTAGGACATCATATGCCATCAACGGGAATGTAATAATTATTTATTATTGCCTACCTTTAATTCTTCAGTGATTTGAAGCTGAAGTCAGATATTCTCCATCTTCTTGTTCGAATTTTCCAGTTCCACCTTAAATGTAGCTGCAGTTACATTCTGGCGCTTCAAGCGTCAGAACTGCTAGACTGTTTAAGGTGAAAGATGTCAGTAGACTATTAGGGATTTATATCCTTTTTTATGAAGAAAAGGACCATAATACACTGAAACGACATGTAGGAGAATGCCACCCCATCCCCAGTCAAGAAATAAAAACCTGCCCTTAATAATCTTGCCGGTGTTTCTTTTTTTCATATAACACTCCATTTAGAGTGCGTCTCTGAAAAAACCTGTTTGAAGGGCCATGTAGCAATAACGCTTTGTCCGTCTATCTCAACAAAAATCAGTACTCCCTGCCCCTAAGCGTTAGTGTGCCAAACGGAGGGCTAGGGGCTAAGTAGTAGTGTGAAATGGGATTGGGCCTTGGCTGGCTGTCCAAATAGTCTAAATCTAAAAGAGCAATCAAACCACAGCTTAAATGCATTTTTAAGTGTGTATTTGTGTTTTTTGTGTTTTAGGAGTCCTTTGGATGAAGACCGGGTTCATGACTCGTTCACCCAGTTGATTGAGGAACAGAGTCAAGACCTAAACAACCAGGCCATGGAGATGAGCTCTTTGGATCTAGAGGATGAGACCAGAGGTGCCCACACATGCTATCTAAAACACATAAAGCTTTTGTAAAAAGCACTTTACAGATAAATCTTAAAAGGTAAAACTGCTTGATACAGTGTAGCAGGTCTTTGAGAAGAGTGTGAAAACATTACTAAATTACAGATTATACACATACACTTCTGTTTTTGTTCTTTGTGTATGTATGGATTGATGAGCATGCATGTGTTTCAGATGATGTTCCATCTTTGAGTGGTGCAGGCAGTTGTGTAGGTGTTTGTGAGGATGGAGGGGACACAGACCCACTAATGGAGCCCTGCTGGTCTACAGCCACTCTCAGAGTGCTCTCTTCCATGCCCAGTCGCACAATCGGTGGGTACTGGACTGTGTGCGTGTGAGAGAGAGATTTACCCGTTTGCCAGACATCCTGAAATATGTGTACTGGTCTGATCCATTTGTATGTTTACACATTGTGATTCATTCTGGTTTATTCCTATCTCATCCTTGCAGACAGTAAAAAGTATAAAAGTTTACCTAGTTACATGTATTTTGAAACCTGGGTAATAGTTTTAAGGAAATCCTAAAAGCTTAGCAGGCCCTTTGCTTACCTTTCATAACAAAATTGTACATCTGAAATAATACATGATAATAATATGTCCACTGCTACCTACACAGTACTACAGTAGCTTGGTACACAAACAACAGATATGCTTGAAAATGCTTACAAATGAGACCAAAGGTCGAAGTATGATTCTTAAAACCTAACTGTTTGTTTACTCTCTGGTCGAGGGCATACTGTGCATACTGCACATACTTTCCTGTATGATTCATATCATTATCTGAAGACAGTTTGATAGTGTATTATTGTACACCTGCTAGAGGAACTGAAAGCGGCCTGCTTATTAACCAGTTTTCCTGCTGAACAGATGTATCCAGCAGACCTAAAATAACTGCAGAACTGATCATGGTTATGAGAGCTTTATAAACATAAACAGGGTTTATGTTTAGCCTGAAGGAAACCAGCATTTTACTCAGGCTGCTCCTTCAGAGCAGGCTTTGGTACCCCACCTCTCTCTATCTGACTGATAGAAAAAGAATTACAAAAACCCATCTGTAGCAAAACTAAACCACTAAAAGGCTATATGTGCTCCACCCATTTTCGTGGTTTAGTGATGAGCCCTAACTGTTAGAGCTGTTCTTTTACTCTATAAATGTGAAAACCGAGAAAAGATTTCTGTCAGCGCCCTTATGAGATTTAATGCTAGCGCTAAGTAACACTGGTGCACATTCAATGTCCTATTCAAAAGCTTATAACAGGGCAGGCATTGACAAATACTTTACCTAGCAGTTTTGCAGTGACTCTTTCAGTAAAGAGCTCTAATAAGTTTCCATTTTTTGTTACAGCTAGCAAAAAACCTGCTTAGACTACAGCTCATACTTGTAGTCAGTGACTAATGTAGGACTTCCAGAAGGCCTAAAGGGATTTTTTTCTTACAGAATTCATCTCAGCTATTGTTAATCAAACCTGACTTGTTGATTCCATTATCACCTCCTAATTATGTTGGTAATTAAACTGACATGTTTGGCCTTCTGTCCAGCACCTGAAGTCCTAACCATAGTGATATCACTGGCTGAATACTATTATGATGAAGATGAAGAGGCAAGGAAATTAGTTTGACATGTACTATCAAGCTGAAAAAGAAAAAGGACATGCGAGGATAAGGAAAGTGGTTAAAATAAATGTTAAAATAAAGAAAAGACTTAAATAATTTGATATAACACTTTGAGTGTGTGTGAAATTCCAACTTCACTGTGCCTCTGACTTCATAAAGAAAACAACAGCATTAACTAGTGCTTTCTGTTGCTGTCCCTGTCTTTTGTTCTCAAACCTTTTCACTATCTCTGTCTCTTTCTGCTTGTCCCAGGACGCAGCCGTGGTGCGATCCTCTCGCAGTATTATAACCGCACCATGCAGTTGTGCAGGCGCAGACAGAGCAGACCGGCCGTCCACTCCTTCTCGCGCTCCGCCCGACCAAGCATCTGTGGCTATCGTGTGGAGACGGACCCGGCCAACTTCGACAGGGAGGGTCAGGGTCACCCAAACATTCTTCTGTTTCGGAGAATAATACGCTATTAAATATTGGTTTGAAATATAACCATCAAATAAATCTAGACATCTGTCTGATGCCAATTTTACAGTTATCTACAGATACCGAGATGATATAGTGCATCACTAATTTACACCCATGGTGTGTTTGTATATGTGTGGCTAAAAGTAATGAAGAGTAATTTGTAAAAAAAACATTATGTGCAATAAGTAGAGTATGTGAATTATAATAGTAATAAAAAACAATCCATTTGTGTCTGTGTGTAGAGAATAAGAGGGAACGTCTGGTGAATAACTTGCAGAGTCTGTCTGAGAGTGATCGCGTACGCATGCTGAAAGCCATCCCACTGAATCTGGCAGAGAAACAGGAGCTCAGGTATGCACTTCTGGCATGAAACTGTAGTGGAAACCCGACCCACGCCCACAACTTGAAAACAGTATGAACAGCCATGTCCTTGTCAGTGTGTTTCTGAAGAGATGACGTGCCCGTCCTCCTGCTATCATGGATCAAAATGCTATCATAAGTTCTGCACTGTTTGTGGCCAGTGTGCTTTTTATCTGATGTAACGATCAGGTCATAATGTTTCCACAGGGAAGTGTACTTGGATCATTTGGAAAGTTCCCATTTAGTGAGGCACATTCTTTAAAATAAAAGCGAATCTGCTATATAATAAAATCGGTTAGATAACAAACCTGAGTACTAGACAAACACGTGATCACGGTCATCTTACCTTGTCTTATCTTAGTTGAGCAAGAATTCACCATTTTATAATCCAGTTGAACTTTCATGTGTAAGTCATACATTAACATACAGACTTACTCTAAAGTAGTAGATGTCTGACCTCTGCAACACAACAGCCATTTCATGTTTTTAAATAGCAGCTGTCAGGTCTAGCGCAGTCTAAGTATAGATGCTTCTGTCTGGCATTCAGTAGAATTATGATGAATCTTAGTGACAGCAATAGGAAGTAAATACAAAAATGAGTTTGTTTAGGAATTGAACAAATATTCATTTGTCTGAGAGAGGAAGGAACTGAATGAGTGGTACTGGTTGTACAGATACAGTGTAATATACTCCACGTTGTTGTAAGAGCAGTTATTTATTTATTTTATTTTAGAAATTTTTGTTTTTAATAAAATATCAGTCACATTGATTTGTAAAGCACATTAAAGATGTCAAACATTTACCAAATTGCTGTGCCATGAAGTCAAACTAATGAATTCATAAAAGGACTCTGTTGTTGTTATTTTTACATTTAAAATTGGTCTAAAATCATTACAGATGATTCAGTTTACAGTAGCCTTAATTGGAAAGTCCACCTAATTTTTTTTCTACATGAATTTCTGCATCATTCAATAATTGAGATGTAAATAAAGCTATTCTGAGTGGTTTGGTGTGAAATGTCAAACTCAGATTTCAGATTACAGTGGTAGTGATAGGAACCAGGGATCACAATGTCTACAACACAAGGATAGCCATTTTATTAGCTATCCAAAATGACCAATTAACCTACACAACCTACATATCTGAGTTAGATTTGTCATTGTGGTGATATAGTTTTTGACATGTTTTCTATGGGGGTTATTTTGTTTTACAAGAAACTGCTCTGTGCTGTAGATACTAGACCCTATATACTAATATACTGTCTTTATATTGCAGACGTTTGGCCTTGAATAAAACTGACCGCTCCCTCTCCCGCAGCGAAATCCCCTGCTGCAGCCAGCTCAAATATTACATCATCATTGTGAGTTCTTTACCCAGCATGCTTCCCTGGTTAATACCAGACAGGACAGGTTTCTGTCAAAGCTGTTGCTTTTGCTATCTACTTCATGAGGCCCTGGGTTTGTTTCCCCTCTGATAGCCTGTCAGACTCTCAGTAATGTTTCTCTCTGTTTGTGGCAGAACTGTAACTCATTGTATTGTCTCAGAGTCGTAATTGGCCTGTAAAGAGTCATCAAGCATGCTGGCTGTCATCCAAGTTCTGGCCTCTTTTTCCGTCACTGTTGCTAAATTCCTTCATCCTGTATGTTAATTCCAGTATGAGGGAATATGAAGAAGGGTAGCGTGGCAGCTGAACTCTAAAAGAACAGCAGAAAGTGTTTGAGGTGGAAGTTAACTATGGTAATCTCTCTCTGTCTCTGTTTCTCAGGCTTTCCGACAAAGCTGGTACGTCTGGCTGTCCTTCCTTTCCTCACTGCAGTTGTGGCAGACAGCTCTGAAGACAGTGAGTGGCCGCTTTGGAACGGGCGTCCTCTCCTACTTCGTCTTCCTCAGGACCCTCCTCTTCTTCAACTTTTTTCTCCTCCTGGTGCTAGGTCTGTTTCTGGTGGTCCCCCAGGCAGTGCGGCCTCCTACGCCATTATCTTCAGTCCACTTCTATGGCCTTGAGCTACTCACGGGGGCGGTAAGACCCAGCTCAGCTGCCCTGGAATGTGGCATGTGTGACTTCTCAGATGAGAGTCTATTTATTTATGCTTGGACACTTCTGAAGGGTGGTTTGAGGTGCACTGGAGAAACAGCTAAGCCATGTATCTGTATGTCATTATCGCAAATTAATCACATATGGAGAAAAAAATGCACAAAAAAGCACTTTTTATTTTTTATACAGCACAGTGCTTATACAGCACTGTAATAAAAGAAGCGTATTTCTCAATGTTTATTGTTCTCAGTTCTAATAAAATGTATAACTGCACTGAATCTGCTGTACAGATTCCAGAAGAGGCTTATACTTGTATATAATTCAAATGCACTAATACAAATCTGATTTGTATCTCTATAACAGAGCTTCATTTATGTGGCCAGATGTCCGAGTGATGTGGATAAATATTATCTAGACATTATAATGCATGAAATGACTAGTCTAAATTATCATCATTTGATTTTTCAAAGGTTTTGCATCATGCAGCTGTTGAGATGTGAAGAGTCATTGAGAGGGTTTGGATGTGATGTGGTTCATTGTAGAAAAGCTTAATGAGTACTTTTTTTTTTTTTTTTTTTTCTTTTCTTACAGTGAGGGTAATGGGAACCAAAGGTGGTGATGTCTTTAATAGACATATATTTCATGTACCATCCAAAATCACAACAGAGCTTACAAGTCTTCTGAGTTCTTATATTAAATGTGGTAAAATAGTTTTTAAAAAATGGTTTCCGTTGGGGACTATTTTGCCTTGCATGTACCTCTCTGCCTTGAATTAATTTTAAAAGTATGTTTAGGGCTACAACCTTATCTCAGCACTTTCACAAAACAATGTCTCAGGCATCAGGGAGCACATCCATGACCATTTCATTTAAGAGCTTTCTGTGAGAGAGCTTTGAGAGCCATTAAAGGGGAATTACACCATGTTTTTTATCACTGCGGTAGTGATAGAAACCAGGAATCACAACACAAGTATGGCTGTTTGATTCAGTATCCAAAACCACCAGTGAACCTGTTTTTTATGTGTAACATTTGTACCAGTGAAATAGTGGTAAATCTGAAACAAATATATTTTCTTTATGGACTAAAACACACTTTAGGCCAAGAAAAAAAATCTGAACTTTTATTGGACAATGTCTCAGGCATCAGGAAGCATATAAATAACCTTTTTATGTAAGAACGTTCTGTGAAGCAGCCTTTAGAAGCACTAAACTCTGGTTCCTGTCTCCACCACTGTGAACAGTATGTTTCTCTAGAATGGAGCATTTTACATCAAACCACATGGAATGATTTTGTTTATTTCTTACCCACTTAATTATGCATACATTTTAAAGAATTGGTGGAATTCCCCTTTAACTCCTCCTAGCACCACTGCAGCGAACAATCCAAACTCTGCAAGCTTCTCTGAAAAGGGCATTTTACATCAAACTACTCCTGTTGAAAGTGATGCAGAATCCATCTTCTCTTCAGTTTAGTTCTCATGAGTAGGATAGTCTCAGAACAACAGTTTAAGAGACCAGTTTAAATAATTTATTTAATGGTTTATAATGCATTTATGACTGTCAAAACTTTTGACTGTGTTAATCAAATCTCTCTCTCTCTCTCTCTCTCTCTCTCTCTCTCTCTCAGGGCTACTTCACAGACTCTTTGATGTACTATGGCTATTATAGTAACTATACCCTAACAAAGACCTGTGGCAACACAAATGACCAGTCTTCCTGTGGCTTCCATTTATCCTATAACATGCCTCTGGCCTACTTCTTTACCATCGGAATGGCTTTCTTCATCACCTGCATTATCCTTGTCTACAGGTGAGGGACTTGCTTACCTACATACAAATCTAGTGCTGCATTTGATCTTGTGTTTTTTATAATTTTTTAATAATTTGGCAATAACTAAAATTTACACCATTTTCTTAGCCTTGATGCAGTCAATCAGCCAAGACAAATTTTGCCACAACCTTGTCTCAGCACTTTCATGAAACGATGTCTCAGTCATCAGGGAGCATATCCATGACCATTTCATGTAATTGCTTTCTGTGAGAGAGCTCTGAGGGCCGTTAAAGAGGAATTGCACCATTTTTTTTCATGGTCTTAATGAGAGAAACCAGGAGTCCCAATGTCTACAACACAAAAACGGCTATTTTATTCAGTATACAAAACCACCAGTGAACCTAAACGCATTTCTGTTTTTTATTTGTAATGTTTATACCAGTGAAATAGTGGTAAATCTGAAACAAATACATTTTCTTTATGGACTACTTTGCCTTACAGTGGTCTAAAAATACACCTCCACCAAGAATGGCTTTTAAAAACACACTTCAGGCCAAAAGCAAAAATCTGAACTTTCATAAAACAATGTCTCGGGCATCAGGTACCATATTCATAACCATTTTAAATAATAACTTTCTGTCAAGCAGCTTTAAGAAGCAGTAAATTCTTTAGGCATCTGATGAGCTGAATGTAGTTTTACAGAAGGTTGAGAGATACTTTGGGGATTTATTTACAGAAAAGACTCTACTTGGCTACTTGGGTGCCTATTGACTTGTAATGTTTATTAGCAATGTTAGCCTCGCAGCTCCAGTTCTAAACAAAAGAAGCAAAGTTTGGACTCCAAACATGTCTTGGCCCATTGACTACATTTGTGGTAAGTGGAAAATTGTGTTAATTTGAATTTTCACTGAACTGTTCCTTTTAATCTTAATGCTTCTTGTCATGTACAGATTAAGCGCAGCTGTTAATCACATTCTGTCTGCTTAAAGATTCTTTTCAGTTCACTTCTGAAGTCTCAGAGTAATCTTTGTCTGGGGAACTGATGCTCTGATGTCTACTTTCTTTGATTCATTAAGAACTAAAGTTAGGACTTGCCTTAGTGTAATTATTAGACACATGTAGTAACGTATATTGCCTTTATGTATCTGTGTTCCAGCATGTCTAAGTCGTTTGGGCAGAGTTTCCGTGTTGACCGGTCCAAAGGTCTGCTGGCCATGAAGGTCTTCTGTTCCTGGGACTTCAAAGTCACAAAGAAATCCTCAGTTAGACTTCAGTCTGAGAACATCTCCACTCAGCTCAAAGTAAGGAAATCAGGTTGAACAACAACCCAATAAAGCAACAAAACAAGATGGGCTAACTTGGAAAAACCAGACCATAAACAGGAGCAAGATGAAATGGACTAAGAACAAGGGTTAAGATGTACAACCAAAAGAAAATATAGACAGTTGAAAGGAAGCAAGCCTAGAGAAGTAGACAAAGACAACCGACTTATAAACATAAACAAATTCAAGACTGAACAAAGACAAAGGGTGTTTTTAATCTGCAGAAAGTACAGGAGCATTTGGTACCAGAACCCTTTAAGTACTTGCTGAAGCCAACGACAGTTGTTGTTGTTGATTGCTGTTTTTAGACTCATTATTGTAAAGAGTTTGCTAAACTAGTTAGGAAGCTAATGCTAACTTTAGCATTTACTTTAACATTTGCTCTAGCATTCATAGACCAGTTGAGTAGTACTGCAGTACTTTAGTATAGCTTTTCATAGCAGCCAATAAATTATCAGCCAATAAGCAAGGTAGTTAGTTAAGCAAAATAGTTCAATCTGTTTCTCAAGTAGGTGGAAAATAAAAAGCGTTCAGTTCTGTTTGCTGTTTGGGTCAGTGTGTTTTTTTTTTTTTTTTTTTTTTTTTTTTTTTTTTTTTTGATTACACAGTGGAAAAACTGCCAAAAAGTCTTCAAGCAATCATCTAAGTGTAAAAGTATTTAGGTGTACTTTCAGTGTCACATCTATTAACCTCCTGCTGTCTGTTTAGGAGTTGGTTGCGGAGGTGAACCGTAAGGAGGTGAAGTCTTCGTGGTTGCAGCGTCTGGCAACTGTGTGCATTCAGATACTGGCCTGGACCATATGTATTGGCAGCACTGCTGCGTGCACCTGTGCCATCTACTACTTCTCAGAGCACATGCATAAGGTGAGCATGAGAGTCATACACTGCACACAAACTGACTTACTGCTCAATTGTTTCGAGTTAGCTTCACCCCTCTGCCCAAACGACTTAGACATACTGGAACATAAACTCGTGAAGGCAATGTATACGTTACTTTATGTGTCTAATAATTACAATGAGGCAAATCCTAACTTTAATTCTTACTAAATCAAAGAATGTAGACATGAACGCATCGGTTCCCTAGACACAGATTAAGCTGAGACTTGCTACTCTTTTGTCTGTTACACATTCTTTGCAGTTGGAAGGCGGTCTCTGTTGCAGTCTCTGCATTTCAGAATTGTGTGTGTTCTTGTTTGGTCAGTGAAGGCTTCCTAGAACATGGAATGACAAATATTTCCGGTGCTGAACCACAAATATCATGCTATTCTCCTCACTCTCTCTCTTTCTGTCTCTCTCTGCCTCTTTGTTTATGTTTCTCTCTGTCTCTCTCAGGACCTGCAGGTCCGTGTCCGCTCCTCTTCAAACACTACAGAAAGTCTCCTGCTAAAGGAGGCAAGCCTGCTTGCGCTCCCGGTGGCCGTGTCCTCCATTAACCTGCTTATTCCCGGCTTTTTCAACACTGTGGCATGGATGGAAGAGTATGATTCCCCCAGCAAACGCAACTATGTTGCCATCTTCAGGTAATCCTCCACTGTACCCACAAAACATTGCCCTCACATGTCAGTGGTGTGTGTGTGTGTGTGTGTGTGTGTGTGTGTGTGTGTGTGTGTGTGTGTGTGTGTGTGTGTGTGTGTGTGTGTGTGTGTGTGTGTGTGTGTGTGGGCAGTTTTCACAATACTGATTCTATATGTTCTTTTATTTAAACTAAGCTATTTTAAAACCGAATCTCCTCACTTACAGGGGAATTAAACAGTTCAGAGTGGTGTAATATGAAAATTGTTCACAGTAGTGGTGTTGGGAATGAAATGTCCACAGTGTTTAATGCCTCTAAAAGCTCCATCACAGAAAGCTATTACCCAAAGATTATTAGATGCAAATGCATTGCCTGATGCCAAGACATTTTTTCGATAGTTTGAGGTAAGATTTTGGCCTAAACACACTTTTTAAATCCATTAATGGCAGAGAGGTACATGCAGGTCGTTGTAAGGCTAAATATTATACAAAGATAATGTATTTTCACAGAGATATAACTACTTTATCATTATCAACATCACCTATAAAAGACTTGAGTAGGTTCGTATAGTAAATAAAATGGTTGTTTTTGTGTTGTAGACCCTGAGTACTATCACATCAAACCTCTCTGAATAACTTGGTTTACATCTCAAATGACTGAAGTGCCAAAATGTATGGAAAAGGGTGGAATTGCTCATTAAGTTAGCCATCTAAAAAAGGTGTATTTCCACACCGCTGATATAATGAAATGTATCTTGTTACTCATTCTTATGTTATTACATGACCAACTTTACTTTGTTTTACAGCATGTTGTGTATTAGCAAGGCTGTACCAGCCCAGAATTGTATCTAATGTGTTTTTTTTTTCCCAATACCTAAATCAAGCATTTTCTCCTGGTATTGGTGATATCAATACTGGATATAGGATTCTGCCATCAGTAATTTATCCTTAGTGAGGAAACTTTTGATTCAGTCCTGATTCCACAAATTTGTCTTGGTGATCATACATGCTAGAACATGAACAGAATGGAGGTCCTCTGACATTGAACCCAGAACCTTTTTCTTTTCTCAAAAGCTGATTTTTTATTTTTTTTTTCTGTCCTTGCTACTTCTTCATTGCTAGGAATCTGATGCTGAAGGTAAGCGTGCTTGGAGTGCTGTGTTACCACTGGTTGGGTCGGGTGGCTGCAGACCCAGGGAGTGTGAGCCTGAAGGTGAGAGAACCATTGCAACCATGTTATCAAATGACTTCTGCCACATGTGAGGTAGTGGTGTTATTCACAAAGCTATACAAACAGGTTGACGTTAAGTTAAACTGAAGTTAGTAGACATTTAATTGTAAAGGCAAGGTGAAAATAAAGCATTGCCCCGTAGTTTGGTCATTAAACATAACTGGAGCTGTATGTGTGTGCTATGTTGTCAGTGCTGGGAGAGTTTTGTGGGACAGGAGTTATATCGATTCCTGCTGATGGACTTCATCTTCACAATGCTGAACACTTTCTTTGGGGAGTTCCTGTGGAGGTGAGTTCCCTGACATACTGTACCACTTAAAGAACAAAATTTAAAAAGATCAAAACAGCATTTCTGATACCTCAGCAAAACATTTTGCATAAACATATTTCCTCTCATTCAGGTTGTTCTCACAGAAGGTCCTGAAAAAGGAAAGGAAGCCCGTCTTTGATATTGCGCGGAATGTTCTGGAGCTCATATATGGGCAAACGTTAGCTTGGTAACTACATATCTTTTAATGCTTTGCTCATGAAGAAGGGAAGATTGATTGTTAGGCGTAGCTTGTGGGTTGGACAGACCTTTTTGTTATGGCTTTCAGGACAGCCAGAGATGTTAAAGAGAAATATTAAACTGATGGTTTGCCCAGAAATTGAATTTACTCAGTTTTCCCCTACACTCAGGTATACCCGTTCAGCCATAATTTGTTGTTTGAAATTAGGCTGTTTCCACCTGTTAAGTAAACTCAAATAGACTTTTAACTGTGGTTTCTGACACTGTTTTCTGTTTATAAAAACAAAAAGGTCAAAAGTATAGACAAATTTCAGGCTTGGTGATTACTGCTTCAGTTGTTTTTAGTTATGCAACATACTGTTGCCCATTTTTGTCATTCAAGCCTGAATTTTGTCTTCAATTTTGTTAATTTTTATAATATTATGTCAACAACAAACCACATGATGATGATGATGATGATGTTGATAATAATAATAATAATAATAATAATATCACAGTTTGAGAGGCGCCGGGCGGGAGTGGGGATACTTACGAGTTCCCGGCTGGTGGTTGTGCAGTTGGAGTTTGTCTAGGTGGATGAGAGGGTCGCCTCAATGCGAATTAAAATAGCAGACAGCAAAACTCTGCTTGGGTCAGAGGTCAATGATCGACTTTGTTGTCGTTTCATCTGACTTGGGACCGTATGTTCTGGACACTCGGGTAAAGAGAGGTGCTGAGCTGTCAAGTGATCACCCTCTGGTGGTGAGTTGGATCAGATGGCAAGGAAAACTAATGGTCAGACCTCGTAGGCCCAAGCGAATAATGAGGGTGTGCTGGGAACGACTATTGGAGGCCCTTGTTCGGAATGATTTCAACTCCCACCTCCAGGAAAGCTTTTCTCATGTCGTGCTCATGTAGGGGACATGGAGTCTGAATGGATCCTGTTCAAAATCTTCATTGTGGAAGCTGCCAGGCATAGCTGTGACCAAAAGCTTGCGGGTGCCTGTTGGGGCGGTAAACCAAGAACCTCCTGGTGGACACCAGTGGTGAGGGAGGCCGTCAAGCTGAAGAAAGAGGCCTTTAGGGACTGGATGGCCCGAAGGACTCCCAACTCAGCAGAGAGGTACAGACCGGCGAAAAAGGTGACAGCCTCAATGGTAGCAGAAACAAAAATCCAGGGCGTGGGAGGAGTTTGGCAAAGCCATGGAAAAAGACTTTCGGACGGCTTTAAAGAGGTTCTGTTCAACTGTCCGCTGATTCAGGAGTGGTCGGGGTGGCTGCGCCCAAGCTGTATTCTGCAAGGGTGGAGAAACTCTGACTTCAAATGAGGATATTGTCGGTCGGTGGAAGAAGCACTTTGAAGAGCTCCTTAATCCGGGAGACATGCCTCCCTCACAGGAGTCGGGGCCTGAGGCCTCTGGCGTGTCAAGCTCCATTTCCTTTGTGGAGGACACTGAGGTAGTTGGCAAGCACTTCAGTGGCAAGGCACCGGGGTGGATGAGATTCGTCCGGAGATGCTTAAGGCTCTCGATATTGTGGGGCTGTCATGGCTGATGCGCCTCTGCAATATTGCATGGACCTCAGAAACAGTACCAGGGTGGTGGTCCCCATTTTTAAAAAAGGGGACCAGAGGGTGTGTGCCAAGTCTCGGGGTATCACACTGCTCAGCCTCCTTGGGAAAGTCTATGCCAAGGTGCTGGAAAGGAGACTCCGACCGATAGTTGAACCTCAGATTGAGGAGGAACAATCCGGATTCCGTCCCAGCCGTGGAACAATGGACCAGCTTTTCACCCTCTTGCGGATTGTTGAGGGGGCATGGGAGTTTGCCAACCTAGTCTACATGTGTTTTGTGGATTTGGAGAAGGCTTATGACCGGGTTCCCCAAGATATCTTGTGGGAGGTCCTCCAGGAGTATGGGGTACCGGGGCTACTACTCCGGGCCATTCGATCTCTGTACTCCCAGAGTGAGAGCTGTGTTCATATACTCAGTTGGACCCTTTCAGTATTAGCGTTGGGCTCCGGCAGGGTTGTGCCCTGTCTCCACTCCTGTTCGTGATATTCATGGACAGGGTGTCAAGGCGTAGCCAAGGTCAGGAGGGCATTATGTGTGGAGGCCGGAGGGTGATGTTGTTCTTTTGGCTGAATCACATGGTTGCCTCCAGTGCTTACTGGAGCAGTTTGCAGTTGAGTGTGAACCGATTGGTATGCGTATCAGCACCTCCAAATCTGAGTCCATGGTCTTAGCCTGGAAAAGGATGGCATGCCCACTCCAGGAAAGGGGAAAGGACTTGCCTCAGGTGGAGGAGTTTAAGTATCTTGGGGTCTTGTTCACGAGTGATGGGAAGAGGGATTGTGAGATCGGCCACAGGCTGGGACAGGTGGCAGCAGTAGTGCGGTCACTGTATCGGACTGTAGTGGTGAAGAGGGAGCTGAGCCATAAGGCAAAGCTCTCTGTTTACCGGTCGGTCTACATCCCGACCCTCACCTATGGTCATGAGCTGTGGGTAATGACCGAAAGAATGAGATCAAGTGGCGGAAATGAGCTTTCTTTGCAGGGTGGCGGGCTACACACTATTTGATAGGGTGAGGAGCTCGGCCATCCAGGAGGAGCTCAGAGTAGATCCACTACTCCTCTACATTGAGAGGAGAGGTTCGGGTATCTGATCCGGATGCCCCCTGGACACCTCCCTGTGGGGGCGTACCAGGCACGGCCTATCAGGATAAGGCCCCGGGGTCGTCTTAGGACCCGCTGAAGGGATTACGTCTCCAAGTTGGCCTGGGAGCGACTTGGGGTCCCTGGGAATGAGCTGGAGGAAGTTGCAGGGGACGGGGTCATCTGGGATTCTCTGCTCTCCCAACTGCTACTGCGACCCAATCTGGATTAAGCGGCCAACGACGATAACAATAATAATGATGATGATAATAATAATAATAATAATAATAATAATAATAATAATAATGATAATAATAATAATAACTTGTCCATTATAATAAATAATATAATACATATACAGAGCATAATTTATAGAGTAATCAAGGAAATTTGTGTTTGAATTTCTTCTAATATTTTTCAGTAAGGACAATACAATAGAAAAATAAAATTAAACATAAAGCCAAAATAAGAGGTAGAAATTTAATTGAAAGCTAAATTAAAGGGATACATTTTCAAACATAACATTCATTTGTTTATTTAAGAACTCCACATGGTTTAAGGCAAGTGTGTGAAGATTTAGTCATGCTTAATAAGTCAAGCAAAGATAATGGATAGCTGTACGTTTGCATTACTTGTTAGCTACATTAACCTTATTTCTCCAGTGAAAAATAAAAAAAGCTCATTTAGAAAAACAAACCATATCTATGCTAATAAGCAATAAGTTCTCTGTGACCGTATTATATTTGTGTGCAGGTTGGGCGTGCTGTTCACTCCTCTTCTGCCTGTGGTGCAGGTCATCAAGCTTCTCTTCCTTTTCTACATGAAGAAGGTGAGCCATGCAGAGAGAAACTGTTCACTGCACAACTTCATCAGGCAGTTTGCCATCCAGCTTGAGTTCATACCTTACTTTGTGACACTGAAACCCCTTTCTGTCTTGTTCTGCTATTGTAGACGAGTTTGATGATGAACTGTCAGGCTCCTAGGAAGCCGTGGAGGGCAAGCCAGATGACCACCTTCTTCATCACCCTCCTCTGCTTCCCCTCTTTCTTGGGAGCTGCAGTCTGCGTCACCTACACCATGTGGACGTGAGTGTACTGCTCATTCATGACCATGCACACAAATACTCTCACAATTTCCTCTTACAGGTTTGTGATGATGATCACACTCTGTCATCCCTCCACACTCAGTGCTACTTTAGGGGCAGTTTCAAGGATTCAAGGATTCAAGGAGATTTTATTGTCATTTGCATCACATGGTACATGAGGTGGAACGAAATTAAGATCTCATGGTCCAGTTTACACCCAAGAGCTGTTATTAAAATAGATAAATAAATAGAAAGTACACAAGAGAGGGAGAGTAGGAGAGTAGGCAGTTAGCAGCAATATGAAGTCCAGAGTGCAAGTTTGCTATAGCAGCATGATATTGACTTAGAGCAGTGGATAAAGTGTGGATTTCAGGTGCAAATCAGACACATGCCTGTGTGTAATGTAAACTGGTGCACAAGCTTGAGCATGCAGACAGACAGTATGCATCATAAAATAAAATGTGCTTTTCTTCTTCATGCACATACGTTGGAAGGAAGGATTTTCGAAAACTGGTTGGGGATGTTACAAGTACGGCGGATAACATGTTCCACTCGATTTACTGAAGGTTGAGCAGCAGTCAACTCCACCTTTTATAATCAGGTGGGGATTTTCATTAGGGTCTCTAATGACGTGTTGTTGAGAGACTTCCTGAATGATTCCTGAAAGAATGATCGGCTTTAAAATTGTATAAAGTCTTGGGACCATCTGTAAGTATGTCGGAAGACGCAGCTCAAATTGATGTGGACACAACATGCATGCATATGTCTTAATATATCCATGTTATAATTTCACAAACCCCTTTTCCCACAAAATCTTTCGCCAGGGATTTTTCTCTTTTCTCTTTCTTTTAGGAGTGTAAAAAAATTGGGCTGATGATTCAATTACAATGATTTTGAAATGTTAGAATCATTTATGATCAATTTTCATTGAAACATGCCCTCAATTTTTTTCTTGCCTTCTTTTGATTGTATTTCAGCCACATTCCTGTCACTTTTGTGGGTTTAACCAGTTATTTTCCAGGCTATATTTTGGTTTTACCCTCTGAATTTACATGCCTAAATCCTAAGGCAAAATATTCAGTAACTGCATGAATCAACTTTAAAGTGTTGGTAGATTTTTTTTTTTTTTTTTTAATGTATAAAAGCTCCCCTCAAATGAAAAGACGTCGTCAACTTTTAGTAGAAAAAAAATTGTGAATTCTCCTTTTTTAAATTTATATTACCCATCTATTTGACTTAAAAGAAGACAGTTACAGCTCTCATATGACACCCACCTTTTGAATGTATAATCATAATATGAAAGTCATGAAGTAAAAAATAAGTGCGTTTTGGAACCATCTGAGGTTTCACTGTGTTAAAGAGGTTAATATATTTTTTCAAATAATTCTGTTTTCTGCCAAAATAATGTGATGATGCACTGTGTTCTTTCCTAAAGATGTTACTCACATTGTTGTGAGATTTAAACCCCTGCTCTCCTGTGCGTGTGTCTCTGTGGAGCAGGATAAAGCCGTCTGACAGCTGCGGCCCGTTCCGTGGCCTAAACACCATGTTCCAGTCTGGGAAGATATGGGTAGAACAGCTGGCTAAGAACGACCAAAAGTTCAGCTGGCTCCTGTTGGCTCATAAATATCTGGTGGAGAACCCTTTCTTCCTCTTCCTCGCTGCTGGCATCTTCCTGTGAGTCAACTTCTATCTGCCTTTCTTTCTACCTCTCTCTCATTGTATGGTCCCTCAACCAGAATACAGTTGAGTAGCAATAAAACAGTCTAAGTAATTTCTCATGTGCTTTCTGACATGTTTATGATGTGGTTTGGGAGTGTAACTGCTCTGAAATTGATGATTTGGTTACACAGATTTTTGGAACATCAGAATTGTTAATAATAATGTTCAATGCTCATTTTTGGCCAAAATAAAAAAAAAAGTTCTCTGGCTGTTTTCAAATGTCAAAATCCCTAAAAAAAAAAGCTTGATGTATTGTTTTCTAGTCACATTCATGTATTTAATGTATTTTCAAGGCTTATAATTGCTTTGCTGTGAATTCAGTTTGTGTAAATAATTATTAGTAAAAGAGTGTATATAAAGTTGATTTTAACTATGTTTCTCTTCCACTAGAATTGTGATATATTTCCACAGCCAAGTGGTAGATGGACAGAGGAAGATTATTGAGCTGCTGCAGGAGCAGATTGAAAATGTAAGAAGGTTAAAAATGCTGTCAGATGCTTTTAGATAAAGCACTCTGAGTGAAACCTGTAATTGAATAAGTGACACCTTACCAGGAATGCAGAAAGACTAAGCCATTAGCTGACAAGCGGGGTTAATTACCAGCGGTGTTTTGGGCATTTGGGACAGGAAAGTGAACTCTGGCAAAGCCAGTAAACCTGATTCAGCAGTAAATATCCCAGCAACAAAAACAACCTTAACAGAGTTCTGTATCAGCCAAAGGAAGGGGAATATTAAAGGGGAATTCCATGCTGTTTCAAACTTTCTGAAGAACTCAGTCATTGAAATGGAAACATTGACTTTTACGTCAATCAAAGCGGTTTGACATAAAGTGGTTCACTGTAGAGAAACTTGGTGATTAAGATTTCTTTACAGTGGCACTGATGGGAACCAGAGGTCGTAACATCGATCACACAAAATCACCATTTTATTTATTATCCAAAGTGGGGGGGGGGATGTACATGTCTTTTGAGTTTTTATATTCAGGGCTTGTTTCCCAGACATGGATTAAATCTAGTTTCAGACTAAATACAGTGCCAGTGGTGAGGTGAATCTCCAGGATTAGGCTTAAGGCTTTGGTATTCTTCTTGTGGAGATGATGTTTGCCTGGCTTTGGCTAACAAACGTTGAGACTTTCCACACCGTGTCACACACATTGGTCAGTGCAAACGCAACAGCCAAAACAGACTCACAGAGAATATGTAAGCCCCTATAGGTGGTTTCGACTTCGTGTTAACTTGGTGAGCTTCGTTTCGCTTGTTCCAAGTATACCGAGGCCTTCAACCTGGGCGTGAGAAACTATTGGCCCATAATATTGATAACGGGAAAAAGTTTTCTTTGGACCCTGTTTTGCCATAGAACACCCTGTATTTACATGGATTTTACAAAATACATTTTAGGCCAAAACCTTAGCACAAACTATTGTAGAACAATGTCTGACATCAGGCAGCATATTTGTAAAAAAAAAATTTCAGGTAATAAGTTTTATGAGAGCTTTTAAGAGCCGTTAAATGTTTAGGATGTCCGTTTCCTGCCACATCTGTTGTGGCCAATTCAGACTAAATTTTTTTCAAGACGGAGCATTTCACATCAAACTACTTTGGATGACTTTGTTTATATCTTGATTATTTAATGCTGCAATTTTGGATTTGAGTGAAGTTCCCCTTTGAGTAAATTAGATTTTTCTTTGAACCACTTCTTTAACCTGCATCATGTCTATAGGTGTAATCTTATCAATATTATCATTACTCATAACTTTCTCATCTCCAGGAGGGGGAGGACAAGAAGTTTTTGATCACTAGACTACAAGATATCCATGAACAGAAGCGTCCACTTTCTTCTCGTCGCATCAGGGGAGCCAGCGAGGTTAGCCAGACCATATTACTATTACTATTACATTACTACAAATTACAACTGTGATGTGCATTAAAATGTATTTAAAAACACAATGACCAGTTAATGTGGCTAAAGATTAGCCTGTGTTGTTTTTCACATTTGTTGAATCACATGAAATGCCTTAATGCACATAAACAGACAGAAACTCATCTTGATCATCTGTGATTGGTCAGGATGCTCATATCAAGCAGTAAAGGCAGCCAGCTTAGAATCTTTTTAAGAGAAACAGAAAAAACACAAATCATGTCACCTCAGCCAGCATTGCTAGCCTAGTCTTTCTCATTTTGTGTCTTTTAGCTTAAAACCAGCAGCTCACGTTTATCAAACTTCTTCGTGATAATAGTGATCTAGGAGGAAAAAATTTTTCATTTTTTTGTATTTTTACAAGTTTTTACTCCTAATCTAGTCATGCCTAACTTCATCCGCTATCTAGGTCTCTCCTCCTACTGAAAGCTAGCATGTGCTTTTTCTGAGACAAGTGAAGGCACCACTGCATTTTTTCTAACTGCCATTAACAAGATAACAAATAAATGGTTTTAACACTGGAGTTAATGCATATCTGCTAATTCACCGAACGTAACCCTGAAGATTGGCACGCAGTCGGATGATCACCACAGCAGCGCAGAAAAGTCTCATGTAGTAGCTAACCAAAAAAAGGCAAAAAGAGAGATTTAAGATGAATGAATAAGTTGGAGATGAATAGACTTATTTGCATTTATAAGCACTCAGTTTGTTTCCAAATATGTTTGATCTGAACGAGAACGTGAAACACTAGAAAGTCGCAAAGACCTACTGAGTCATATAAGGGATTGACATCTTGTGTCCCTGAGGAACAACTGAGGTGGAAGCAATGAAGAGCGCTTGTCATTTATCTGTCATAATAATGTATTAGTATGTAATGATTGTAAAGCTGTCCTTTTTATTTTGCCATCTTAATTGTTCTGTGGAATCCATTCTTGAAATTGGAACATTCAAAGTTGAGTCCTAAATTTCTGGAATCAAACAGCCTTAATTTGAAACCGGTAAACTGCTTTTCCTTTCTCCATTCCAGGAATCCAGTTTCTCGTGACTTCTCCCAGTCTGCTGTTTGCAGTTGCAGCTTGAGCCCCTTGCTGTCCTGGAGCAGAGCTACCACTCCTACAGAAGTTTCTTTACAGTCTCTACCAGGATTTGGCACTGAGGAATAACTGCATTCATTCATCTCTCAAAGAAAACCACTGGACTGCCTTGAGATCTTTCTACAGCATTCTTTCCACTGAACTCTACAGAAGCAGCTTGTGTTCTTCTGAAAGTGGAGCGCTTTTAAAAAACTTTCAGACCAAGGAATCTTGCGGAGACTTGCACATTTGTATAAAGTTTTTTTAGTATAAGAATGCTATTAAACTTTTAAAAGGACGAGCAGGGTAGGAAAGAAAGGGTTTTGGAGGAAGTTGCCCTGAACATCTGCACCTGACACCAAACCCCTCAAAAAAAACAGTATCTTTTGAATTTAGGATATGTGAGAATCTTCTATTTATGTATTGTTTGTATTATTCTATTAGGTTCATACTTTTCTGTCCAACAGATGCAACTCCTCACATTCATACTGTGAAACAAGGACTATATTTAAGATCTTTAGTGTAATGTAACACAAAAAACTGTAGTTTTTCATTCTCATGAATCTCACTGATCAAAAAGCCATCATCACTTTAGATTGGGACTGTAGTTTTTTTATATAGTGTAAGATTTTATAGTATGTTTTTTTTTTTATTACTTTATTACAAATAAATTTCAAAATTTGAAAATATAGGGTTACGCTGCACAATGCTCTAAAGAGAGGACATGTGACGAAATACTAGAAGAAAACATCATCTTTTGCACCTTGATTATAATGTACCTTACAAAGACATGCAGTCAAAAACAAGGAAAGTGTCAAAAGATATGTACACTCTACAAAGAATCTCATCTCTGTCTCAGAGTTCCTCATAAATATGATTTACATATTAAATTAAATAGATAACAGTATAGCTTAGATTTATCATCTGTTTAGAAATGAAAATGACATGGTGACAAGGCTGATTCTCTGTTCTCTGAGAATAACACACGTTTCTGTAAAATGCATCTTACATACTGTAAAACAACATATATAATATGTTAATAATATGTCAACCCTGTGAACTTGTCTCACTCTGCCCTGAGGGTTGAATGTAAGTGAGATTTGTGATTGACAGCCCCTCCTGCACTGGCCAGAGTTCCTTCTGGAATTCACAGACTGGTTCACAGTTAGGAGACCTGGCCCAGCAACTTCTATAAAGCTGTTAAAAGTGCTGCACAAAATACAGCTGAACTGGAAACTGAAACTGTTGTAGCACCATGTTGAACAGTCTTATTGCTGTCTCTCAATATGCTGCCACGGTCCAGCAGAATGATGTGCTCACCAGCATCAAAGTGTCCTGAAAAGGCCATTGGTGAAGATGACTTGAGAGAGCATGGCAGGATCCCTTGTGAGTTCTGCTGCAGTTTGCCTTTGGCACCAGCAGAGGGCGAAAGCTTATTATTACAGTGAAGCAACCTTCATTGCTTCGAACATTGAGGTCTGGAGTGCAGGAGGCTTTTTCCCTCCCATTATCATTAACCTGTACATAAACATTTGTGTACTCACACACACGCACACACACACAATCATGAAGTGGGCCCTTATAATGCTGGAAGTAATTGAAAAGGTTTTCTTTACTGGAAACTACTACCTTATATTTCCACTTACTGGCGACATTATGAGGGCCCATCTACTTTATAGGCCCATTATAAACAGTTACAGACTCTAATACAATAGTTATACATGCAATTTGGCTTTTCTCCCATTAATCATTGGTCAGTTTTTGACCACAGGACTGCTGCTGACCAGATATTATTTGGGTGGTGGACCATGTTCAGCACAGCAGTGATGCGTAGCAGTGACACAGTGACTACACAGAAGTGCCTTCAAAGAAGTCCCTGAAATAAAATGCATATCTGTAATTTTTTTGTGTTTTAGTAGAATTGCCTTGCTTATATTTAGACTTTGAATATTGTAGTAATACTCTTATTTCACTGTTAAGTTTTGGTTGGAAGCAAAAGGATTCAGTCCTTTAAAAGGCCAACAGCATATTTTCCAATAAGGATTTTTTGATCTTCTAGGTAGATACAGCCAAGTCAACTCTAACACTGGGTAGGACTTCAGGAGCTGAACTGAACCAGCTTGAAATAGACCCCTGGCATCCTATCTTTACTGCAAGTTCATTAAGACTCTGGCTCAGTTTCTGAGTGGCGGGGCTAATGTTAGATATAAAATAAAGATTAGCATTAGTTCATGGATTAATAATTAATAGATATTAATAGAGATCACTGGTGTGGATTTGTGTGGAATTGTGTAGGACTGAGGTGTAACCTGTGTCCCATAGACCGTCGCTGGGGTAGGGGAGTCAGAGCACACAATACGTTGCAGCGTATGCTGGCGACTGTAGTACAGCGCATTGTGAACGGGCTAATATTAAAAGGAAATTGAAATATTTTGCAGGCCAGATAAGATGGTACCGCAGGCCTGATCTGGCGCATGGGCCTTGTGTTTGACACATGGGCTCTAGGGCATCTGAAAGTTCTAGATACGTCGCTGGTTGTGAGTAAGAATGACAACCGGACCATGGTGTTTCAGTTAGATGTTAGAAATAGAAAACAGAGGCAAGTCTATGAAAGGGCTCTTTACTGTCTCTTTCCTCTTTACTGTTACAACCTTGAAATAAAGCATTGAGTGTCTTTTATAACTTTTCATATCCATGTTTAATCTAGAACAGCCAAAAATGTGAATCGTCATTAGCTTTGTGCTAACATTTGCTACAATCCCATAAGGGCACTGGCAGGAACTATAAATGTTTTTTTTCCCTCATATAAAATTTTTAAGATACATAGCCTGAACTGTTTTACACATGATAGTATCATTGCTAGGTTGCCCACAACCCAAAAACATCCAACCATGATTGGCTTTGTGGTCAGAAACTGGCCATTGATGAGGATGAAGAACAGCAAGGTGGAGCTACATGGAAGGGGAGTCTAATAAAGTTGCCATTGACTGTACATTTATGATCTTTTTTATAATGTGTTTTTTGTCAGAGTGTCCAACTCTGAAAGGCCAAACTGCTAAACCGCAAACTTTTGCAGCCTAATTCATAAAAACACAATGTGTAAACCCATCAGACTTTCCCTCATACATTCTTGTTGAAATTTAATTGGCTAGTGCAGTTCTTTCTAATGTGTTCTGACTAGCTAGTTCCTCTCCAACTCTTCATTCTTCAGCCTGCCTGTATGTGGCTCCGCTCAGGTGCCGCTGTTGAGCATGCCCAGTAGTTTGCTGGGCTCCAGGCCCTGCTGCTGTGCCATGCGCTGCACGTCGAAGCCCATATGCGTGAGGAACTGGATCACGTTCATCTCCCGTCCTGTCAGCTGGTCACGGATGGTGGGACAGGTGGGGTTGCAGTGCGGCCAGGGGCAGCTGTCGATGAGGTGCAGTGGACAACCTCGGGGCACAGAGCGGGGGCTACTGCTGCTGCTGTTGCCATGATTACGGGGGCTGTGGTGGAGGCTGCGGTCCCAGCACTGGAGTGCACGTGGCAGAGATGTGCCCTTCACCTGCACGTCCATCCAGTAACTAGAGAAAGAGAGACAGAGATTCAGTCATTACATCAGTCAAAAAGAGAAGAACTACAAAAGTTTTCACAGTGCTGATTGACAGCTGCAAGCTTCCATTCAGAATCAATCTTTGGACACTTGCCAACAATCTGTACTTGTAATGTTTTCTTGACATTTCTTTCTTTGTTTTATGTGCATTCTGAAGGAGAAGAGGGGAAAACTCACTTTCTTGTGATCACCTCATGTGATAAACAGGCGGGTGCAAACATTGCCCTGTCATTAACAGGAAAGAACAATAAAATTTTATCACTGGATTTTATCGGGTAGCACATGGACTATACATTTTTATAAAGACGCATGATGCCACTTTTTCAATACCAATACTGATACTGAAACTTTCAATTCAACTGATACCAATCCGATACTTCTTGACTGAAAATCACTTAGCTTTAAAATGAACCATTTTTAACTAAAGGACATTTTTTTCACTATGGACATGTTGGAAATTCAAATTAGTGGACTGTCTTAAAGTTACCAGTAGAAATAAAATAAACACTTACGGGATGTCTTTGAGGGTGTTCCTGAGCTCGATACCCAGGTTCTGAATGTACCGCCACTGACCCTCCTGTACCGGCTGACCCGTTAGATGGATGTTATCTACTGTCAGTTGAGCCTCATCAAACAACCACTGCACCACAAAGACTGGACCTGAGAGAGAGAGGGAGGTAAGGCAAAGGAAAGTCTCTTACATGGACTATAGTAAGGGTCAATGTTTACTTCCCTGTTGCGGTTCCACAGGGGAATTAAGTATTTTAGGTAAAAATAAAAAAAAACATGATTTGCAGTAAAATAAATCTCTGTTGGTCATTTTAATACAGTTTTAACAATATATTGTCTTCAACACTTCAATTATTATGTATAACTGTTCACCCTTTAACCCTAGTTATGCATAGTACATAGTATAAGGCGGTGCAGATTGCTGGTTACATAGCAACGCAGATAACAGCCTTGCTAGTAGCCAACGAAAAGGCAAAGAGAAAGATTTGAGACAAACATCAAAAATTTGTAGACAAATTGACATATTTGCATATATAATCACTCCATATATATGTTTAATCTACAACGAGAAACTTTCAAACACTAAAAATTAGAGTCAGCTTCTTTTTCGCCACCTTGTTTGAGTTAAAAGGTGCAACAGTTAGCTACATCGTTAGCTACATTCTACTGCCTCTGCCACCATTTAAGGTTGGCCGGAAAATTCAAACAAGAAGCTGGAGAAAAAGCCGACTTCTGCCTCGTAAAAAGTCGAACGTTAAGAGATGTTCTACAAAAAACGGTTCTACTTTTGTGGAAATGTTTGGCGATGTGATAAAAGCAGCTATAGCTGAGCTGAAGCTTAAAGCGTAGGAAGTCTAATTACGTTAAATTTTATTTTTTAGCCTGCACTAGGATATTAGCACATACTGAGACATATTTACAGCCAAGATGGTGGAACTTTACTTCCATAAAATGGCCATGGAATGTTGTGGCTCCCAAGGTGGTTTGATTCTTCTTGAAACTTGACAAAATGGCTCTTCTTAGCTACCATTTGTGTTGCTGACTCAGAGACTAGCATAGATATACACACCTAGATACCGCATTGGGTCCAGCAGGTGCCTCAACGGTATCGCCATTTTGGGGTGGTCAACATCGCTGCTACCGTTACTACGTCGGCGTTTTAGTACGACGGCATTTAAGGGCCACTGTCAATAAAAATAGAAATAGTAGACTTCAAGAATAAAGTCGTACTATTTCGAGAAAAAAAAGTAATATTTCGTGACAAAAATATTTCGAGGATAAAAGTAGTAATATTTCGAGAAAAAGCTCGCCCTATCTCGATAAAAAAGTCGTAATATTTAAAGAAAAAAGTCGCAGAATTACATTAAAGTGGTATTAATACCAGGAAAGGTTGCGATATTGTGGCCAAAGGCATCGCCGATCGAAAGCAGGTCCTCCCTGTGTTAAAATGAGGGGCGTTGAGGAGTTGGCGGAGTTACTTGTATATCAATTACACCCATTAAGAAATACTCCGTCTCTCTGTCTCTCCTGGCACATCAGCATCAGCTGGTATAAGAAACGGCTCTACAGGAAACTGTGTTTATTTGGATTAAAGAACCAGACGGACTCTGGAAACTGGAGGAAACTATCTTCTTGTTCGAATTGTCCCGTTCCACATTAATTTGTGTGCTTCAGGCACCCGAAAGTGGCAGCTGCACCATTTCAGGTGGGATGGGAAAACATCAACAAGAGGCTGGCGAGCAGAACTAGTTTCGTCCTTCCTATTGTGTTTCGGGTGGGTTGTTTTTATGCATATTAAGATTAGAAGTGATGCACACACTGATGGGTTTGCTGTTGTGTGTGTGAGACTTTCTCCAGAAGCTTGGTTGTAACGTCAGATGCAGACTGAATGCTTTTCTGCTGACCCAGCTATTTAGCGCGATCTGTTAATTAAGAAATAAAAGCTACCGAGAGCAGCTCCGTGCAACCTAAATTATAATCTATAATCTAGGATTATTTGGAGTGATAAGGTAGTTGTGACCGATTTAAACCTGAGAACTCAGCACCTCTCAAATAGTGAATTTGTTCACAAGCAGATTTTGACCGCTCCAACATGGCGGACGCGCAGACGTATCGCCTCAGACAGAGAACAGCAGACAAAGTGGCATCCAGATATGTATACCTATAGTAGGGTTTACCTCTTCACTGTAGTATGTGTATGAAACCACGAGAAGGTGCCGTTTCTCTCTTACTTTTCAGTGTTGGATAGACTTTATAGCCGAAGAAGCAGTTCCATTCCTCTCCTGTGTGAGCCAGTCTGCATCGCTCAGGTACAACGCCTCCCCAGTACCTACACCATGAAGAAGAGAGTGAGCACTTCATCTTCAACTTTCTTTCTTGCTCCTTTCTCCTTCTTTCTCGATGATATTACTCTCTTCTACACTATCTATCTCTCTCCCCTCCCTGTCCTTTTCTCTCTATGCTATCTCTGTCTGCTATGTCTGCTATCTTCTTTCTCTGTTTTCCCTCTCCTTCTCTGCCCCTTTCTCTCTTTCTCTGTAATATGAATCAAGCACTGCCTCTCTCTATCCTCACTCCCTGTCATGTTCTAATTATGATGCTATTATGTGCTATTCCTTTCTCTATATCTCTCTCACCTGATGCCCCGTTTGATGGCCTCTGTGGGAGCACAGCTGATGGTGTCCACACAGTCTGTGCGGCGATACTGCTTATTGTCCAGAAACCAGCCAGAGTCAGCCAAGCCTCTGACCTGAACTGACCCGTGACCTCGGCTTTTCAGGAGCTCAGCCACACGGTCCACATTCAGCAGCACCCCTGTACCTCCAGCACTAACACGCACACACGGGGGTCCATGTTAGTATTAGGCTTACACAAGTGAATACACAAGTTCAAAACTCTACAAACATACATCCAAATGAATAATTAATGAATAAATACATGAAGGTGAATGAATGTGTAAATAACCAAGCATCTGATCTGTCACATTAAATGCATAGACAGCATGCTGACCTGCTCCCTGCCAGCAAAAGGACTTTAGCATTGTCCAGTCCTTTGGTCAGAAGTTCGTTCACAACTTCCTGAATGATCAGAGAGCCCATAAAGGCATAATCATCTAAACAGAGAGAAAGAGAGGGAGGTTATATCTGTACATAATTGTTTTTAATGTAAGTCAATGGAACCAGATATTTTTCCAAGTCATTTTGGGCTGTTTCTTTTAGTTCACTCATCATGAAATTTACACACAATGTAAAAGGTAACAGGCATTTTCAAGTTATGTCAAAAAGTGAAAAATGACAAAAATGGAGATCTGTTTCTCTGCATGCTTTGTTGGCCCCCTTTTACCCTGTTCTTCAGTGGTTAGGACCTCACAGAGCAGGTACTATTTGGGTGGTGGATCATTCTCAGCAATGCAGTAACACTGATGTGGTGATGGTGTCTTAGTGAGTATTGTGCTGGTGCAAGTGGATCAGACACAGCAATGCTGCTGGAGTTTTTAAATACTGTGTCCACTCACTGTCCACTCACTGTCCACTCTGACCTTTTCAGTCCACCTTGTAGATGTAAAGTCAGAGATGATAGCTCATCTGCTGTTGTGCAGTTTGTGTTGGTCATCCTCTAGTCCTTCATCAGTGGTCACAGGACGCAGCCCACAGGATGCTGTTGGCTGGATATTTTTGGTTGGTGGACTATTCTCAGTCCAGCAGTGACACTGAGGTGTTTAAAAACTCCAGCAGCGCTGCTGTGTCTGATCCACTCAGAACAATGCAACACACATTAACACATCACCTCCATGTCAGTGTTACTGCAGTGCTGAGAATGATCCACCACCCAAATAGTACCTGCTCTGTGAGGGTCCATGGGGGTCCTGACCACTGAAGAACAGGGTAAAAGGGGGCTAACAAAGTATGCAGAGAAACAGATGGACTACAGTCTGTAATTGTAGAACTGCAATGTATCCATAAAATGGACAGTGAGCATAGAAACAAGGTCATGTTATGCCTGATCTGTGTGTGTGTGTGTATATATATGTGTGTGTGTATATGTATATATATATATATATACGTTAGTACTTTATTATTTAATTTTTTTATTTATAATGATGCTTTATCCACGTGTAAAAACAAGAAACAATTTTTCTGCCTTAAGATTAGGAACAGCTCTGTTCATCTTTCTAAACCCATTAACATTTCTTCATTCTTCATTTTTTCCATTTTTTTGGACGCTGTGTTTTGAGTTGGGAGCACCAGCATCATGTTCTAATTTATTACATGTATTTGTGACCAAATATGTTTTAGAACTGATTGAAATTGAAAACATTAATTCCAAAGAAATATTTGGACGGTAATATCCATGTTGGAACACATAAAAAACCCACTGTAGTGTGACTCACTTTGGTCTGTTTTTGGCGAAGCTCCACTCCACACATCACTGGAGCAGTAAGGAATGAATCTGCACACAGAGAGTTGTAACACTAACGTCAGTGCACAGAGTTATAACACAGCCTTCAGAGCACAGAGAGTTAAAACATAACCATCAGCACATAGAGAGTTATAACACAACCATCAGCACACAGAGAGTTATAATATGACAGTCAGCGCACACAGAGTTATAAAACAACTGTCAACACAGAGAGTTATAACACAACTATCAGCGCACAGGGAGTTATAACACAACCGTCAACACAGAGAGTTATAACACAACTGTCAGCGCACAAAGAGTTATAACACAACCGTCAACACAGAGAGTTATAACACAACTGTCAGCGCACAAAGAGTTATAACACAACCATCAACACAGAGAGATATAATACAACTGTCAGCGAACAGAGAGATATAACACAACCATCAACACAGAGAGTTAAAACACAACTGTCAGCATACAGAGAAATATAACACAACTGTCAGCACACAGAGAGTTATAATGCAACTGTCAGCACACAGAGAGTTATAACACAACTGTCAGCGCACAGAGAGTTATAATACAACTGTCAGCGCACAGAGAGTTATAACACAACCGTCAACACAGAGTTATAACACAACTGTCAGCACACAGGGAGTTATAACACAACTGTCAGCGCACAGAGAGATAGAACACAACCGTCAACACAGAGAGTTAAAACACAACCATCATCACACAGAGAGTTATAATACAACTGTCAGCGCACAGACAGTTATAACACAACCGTCAACACAGAGTTATAACACAACCGTCAGCACACAGGGAGTTATAACACAACTGTCAGCGCACAGAGAGATAGAACACAACCGTCAACACAGAGAGTTAAAACACAACCATCATCACACAGAGAGTTATAACACAACCGTCAGTGCACAGAGAGTTATAACACAACCGTCAGTGCACAGAGAGTTATAATAAGACCGTCAGTGCACAGAGAGTTATAACACAACTGTTGGTGCACAGAAAGTTATAATATGACCGTCAGCACACAAATCCAGCTGAGGACCCTCATCCACACACACAGTCAAGAAGTTTGTTTACACTCAATCTTTCTTAATACCTTTAATAAGTATTTAATAAAACCTCTATTGCACTTTCAGACATTTAATCAGTAAATGTGTTTGGGATTACTTGGGACATGAAAATCATAAAATGCAACCAACTTCTAAGATTGAACTTAGGAACTGGAGGTATAGAAAGACATCCCAGCACATTTCTTTGAAAAACTGAACGCAAGTCTCCTGAAAAGAATCAAAGCTGCAAGTGTATATATACACATATACATCAGTGATGTCACTCCATATGACCCACAGGTCTTGGGTGGTCCAGCTTCTGTATCAAAGTGGAGAGAGTGTGTGTCTGTGTTTGCCTCTGTATCTGTGTAAACACACTCGTGTTGTGCGCTGGCTGTAGAGGCTGTGGAGCGAGCACAGCAGGGCAGCAGTACTGAGAGCGCTTATTCACACAGAGTGGAAAAGGCCTTTGGGTGTGGATGGAGCAGTCTGCGCTAGAATACTTACACCATGTTTGCATTCCACCAGTGTGGGTTTTCCTCAGGCTGAGGAGACAGAATGCCTGTACCTGAAACACACACACATATATATACAGATTGGCGTCATTAATCATAATGCACTTTATAACGGCCTCCACAGAACTGGACTCAAACAGTATCATGTGCTCTCACTCTCGCTTGCTTCCTCTTCCTCTCAGCCCAAAGAACTAGTATTAAGTTAAGGAAAAATATTCAACAATTTCCCCTTTTTTCCCAAAAATGTATTTTATCAGTCAAGGCACATTTGGTTCCTCATGTGGTTTTGTAATTTTTCACTGGATCTATGAGGCTAATGTCGCTAAACAAGTAATGGAACCTTATGCTGCATTCAGGTGCTCATCAAAGGTTTTATATACCAGATGGTTAACTAGACCATTCGGGAGCTTTTTGACAAGTAAGCCCACCACACAGAGAAAGAAAGCATGAACCCTATAAGCCCTGTTTTGTACTTGTAAATATGACTTTGTTGACTGTAACTGCAATTCACAAGTGGGAAAATTGGTATATCCCAGTTTCTGAGTGTGTTTTAACACTGAATAATTGCCGCAGGTGAGTATCATCCTTAAATCATCACTTGGCACTTTCTGTAAATAGAGGTCATTTTAGGCTTTGAAACTCTTTAAAACTACTTTTTTCATTTGTTGTGTGTTTGTTGACAAAGTATTACTCAAATGCTTCAGAAAATGTTATTTCCCCAAAAATCTAGAACAATACTGTATTAGTAATATTGAATAAAATTGTTGTATTAGTAATTTTAACTAATGGCTCTCATTGCCAAATTGACAGTTCTGGTAACAGAACCTACTTCATTAAATGTTTTAATTCAGTCGTGTTCAAAAATGACTGAATTACTGGGATCAAACTTAGCTAATAGGGTTAACAGGGTTGAACACAGATCACATTCTCCTTTAGATTGATATTCATACAGTAAAAACATAAATTATACAACATAGAGTTGTAACAGTAGAGTTAGAGTTGTTTTACTCAAAACACACACTCACCGGCCACTTTATTAGGTACTTGCTAGTAAAAGTTTGGACCCCCTTTTGTCTTCAGAACTGCCTTAATTCTTCATGGCACACTTTCAACAAGGTGTTGGAAACATTCCTCAGAGATTTTGGTTGGTTATTTGAGTTCCTGTTGCCTTTCTATCATCTCAAACCAGTCTGCCCATTCTCCTCTGACCTCTCACATCAACAAGGCATTTTCGTCCACACAACTGCCGCTCACTGGATATTTTCTCTTTTTCGGACCATTCTCTGTAAACCCTAGAGATGGTTGTGCGTGAAAATCCCAGTAGATCAGCAGTTTCTGAAATACTCAGACCAGCCTGTCTGGCACCAACAACCATGCCACATTCAAAGTCACATAAATCACATTTCTTCCCCCATTCAGTTTGCACTTCAGCAAGTTGTCTTGACCACCTCTACATGCCTAAATGCATTGAGTTGTGGCCATGTGATTGGCTGATTAGCTATTTGTGTTAACAAGCAATTGAACAGTATACCTAATAAATTGGCCAGTGAGTGTATATACTTATACTATATACATTCTATATACATAAATACTTGTCTGCTGGTCATTCTGCATAAAACAACAAGATGTTGCACCTTCCAGTTTTTATTTGATCTTGGTTACAGCGTTGCACATAAAATGTGGGACACAGGTCAATATAAAATAAATAATTTTCAGTAAATTAATAGGAAAAACATTCATTTAACATTAAATCGCTGAGATTAAACAAGTAACATTATCAGTATGGTGTTAATGGAATATTTTAATAAATATATTTCAATATAAGTTCAATGTCAGTGAGGTTGAACAGGACACAGACATTCTATGTGTTTTTGTGCTAATTTTAACCATTTTATTTTAGTTGACAGATCCCTTCACATTTCATAGAAATAAACAATTAGTCAACAGTCAATTTATTGCTTTTAATTGGATGCTGGTATGTTGTCAGCAGCAGAGGAGGCTGTTACGCTGATCACTACTAAACCAGTATATGTTGAGTTCTGGATGCTGGAATGCTGGTCAGCACCAGGCCAGTGTTTTCAGCAGGGCTGTTAGCTACATTAGCTTCATAGATGCAGTGCTACAATAAAGAAGCAAACATCGGACTCCAAAGTTGTCTTAGCTGATTGTCTATTCATCTAACTTTGAATTTGTGAAAAGTTAACAGAGGAGATAGGAGTCCTGTCTGCTAGAAAAATCAGCGTAGTTTAGCGTGGCTGGTCACCAGCAAAACCAGCATGTGTTGTGTTTTAGAGGCTGGCATGCTAATCAGCAGCAAAGTTGACATGCTGCTCATCACCACAATCATCTTATGTGTTTTGATGTTGGTATGCTCGTGAACTAATATAACCCTAATATAACCATGATGGGTTCACCAGCTAAACCAGAACCAGACTACCTCTAGACTGGCATAGACCAGCTAAGACCAGCATGAAACGCTTGCTAGCAGGGTGTACACCCATACGCGGCCCTTAGCAGTGAGCAGAATTAGAAAAGTGTAAATCAGAAACACTTAAAGGAAAGAAAACTGTGTTTCCCCTTCAGAAAATAAAAAAACTGAGCATGCGGCAGGAAAGGTTAGCTTAGCCATGTCTGTGTGACCGTGTGAGAGAGTGTGTGTCTGCTTTGGCCACTTTCTATGGAAAAACAAACACATTAAAACGTTTCATTGATGTCAAGCTTTTTTTTTCTCGCAAAAGAATAACAAGCCAACGAACCAGAGTGGTGAATCAGACCAGTGTGGTTTTACCCTCAACCCACAGAGTGCACCCAATACACACACTCTGTACACTGTACTTCAAGTCAAAGCATAAGGTGGGAAGAAGTGGTTCAACAGAACAATTCTCTGACAAGTCAACTCCACAGACTGGTGACATGCAAATTGTAAGCGAATTGTTCTTTTGAATCGTTTTTTTTTTTTTATCAGTAAACCTGATAAGTACATCTGATGATTGAACATCAACACACTGATGAGTGTGTTGAAAGCGTATTAAAGGAGAACTCGGTCAAACTTGGGCTTTGTTCACACAGCAGGTAAAAGTGGCCCAAATTAGATTTTTTACAGATGTGTCATTTGTTTGGCAGTGTGTATAGCAAAAAACGCATTGAATCTGACATTTTCAGTTTAGTTTTGAGATGCAATTTTCATGGAATCCGGCTGAGAGCCCTAACAGACCAGGTCCTATTTGGGTGGTGGATCATTCTCAGCACTGCAGTAACACTGACGTGGTGGTGGTATGTTAGTGTATGTTGTGCTGGTACGAGTGGATCAGACACAGCAGTGCTGCTGGAGTTTTTAAACACCGTGTCCACTCCCTGTCCACACTATTAGACAATTCTACCATGTCAGTTCACCTTGTAGATGTAAAGTCAGAGACAATAGCTCATCTGCTGCTGCACAGTTTGTGCTGGTCATCCTCTAGTCTTTCATCAGTGGTCACAGGGCGCTTCCCACAGGACGCTGTTGGGTGGATATTTTTGGTTGGCAGACTATTCTCAGTCCAGCAGTGGCAGTGACGTGTTTAAAAACTCCAGCAGGTCTGCTGTGTCTGATCCACTCAGAACAGCGCAACACACACTAACACACCACCACCATTTCAGTGTTACTGAAGTGCTGAGAATAGGGGTCTTGACCAATGAAGAACAGGGTAAAAGGGGGCTAACAAAGTGTACAGAGAAACAGATGGACTACAGTCTGTAATTGTAGAACTACAAAGTGCACCTGAATAGTAAGTGGAGCTGATAAAATGGTCAATGAGCATAGAAACATAATCATCATAATGTTATGCCTGGTATATATCTTACATAGTGCAGTTTTAAACAGCTAAAACATTTCTCACCCACAGATAAAGAGTGAGAGAAAGAGAGAGTGAGATTGTGTTCTGCAATAAGCTGACAAAACGAAACGCCTTAGGACCAGATGTATGTACAAGCGCAAGTGCAAAAACTCCAGTACAAAACTAAAAAAGCCACAAACACCTCTTGACTGATTGATTATGTTTGTATTAAGAAAAGGTGTGGAAATTTGAACTGTTCATTTATACAGAATAGGCTTGCAGCCAGGGCTGTGTCACAAAGCAGGATTTCTAAGGAAAGCTGGATAAATTGAGAACTGAATCCAAATAAGAACTGCCTGGTAGGGCTGTTCCTCTAACTTGGCTTAAATGACCTAGTTAATAAAATACCTTCCTCCTCAGGTTAGGAGGAATGTAAAGATCAGCCTTCTATGCTCCATTAATTCCTAATTCCAAATTCCAACATTATTCCTTTTATCTGAAATGAAACAAACTGCTGTCTCACAGAGGGTGCAGAAGGCAGACAGTGTGAAAGTTGAGGATGGGAGGAGATCTAGGAAGTAGTTGAACTCACCTGTGCGAGTGCTGGGCCACCTGCTGGAGCTCATCAGCCTCCTCATGGTGTCATACCTGCTGTCACAGTTTTCTTTACTGAAGCAGTACCATCCACCTGAGAGACAATCAGGAACACTTATTTAGTCTTACCAAAAGATTCGCAAAGCATATACTTCCTTTTTTTTGTTTGCTTTCAGTTTTTCAAAGTCTGTAGGAACTTTCTTGAACTTGTAATATTGAACCTGCAGTGTTCAGTCTGAGATGTTGGTTGTGTTTTCAGCTTCTCACAGTATAAGTGATCTCAAACACATTGATTAATGTTGAGGTCTTGACTCTGAGGTTGTTATGAGTCCCATTTTCTCATTTTCTCTGTTTTAAATTTCTGAAGCCCACTTTTAGAAACTCTACGTCTTATAGATTTTGAATCTCCTCAAAAATATCTCCTGAAAAATTCATAACTTGGCCAATAAATTAAAGGACAATTTTACTGGAAAGTAAAGAAGGATAGACTTGTTTTTGCACAGTATTGAATGGTTCTGAAAGATCTGTGTATTGGTACGTTCTTCTACCTACCCACCCACATACGTACAATACTCACCCTCCAAGAACACCAACCACCTTCTGCTTCCTTTAGACTCCTTTATGTAGTACCTACAGCCAGAAAAGAGAATTTGATCAGGTTTTGTCTCGTAGCATTAAGCCTATTTCCTGTTTTGGAGAAGGTCCTTCTGTTGAACTATGCATTTTTGTTCTTCAGTAACTTAGAATTTTGTCTTCATAGGTGAGCAAGCAAGTCCAGATTTTATATTTTATTATGTTTAAATGCTATTTTTTATTGTGGAAGTTGAGGTCATCTTTTTTTAATGTTAGAAAATCTGGAGTTATCTCTTGTATCTTGGTATGGCCGTCTTTATGGAGAGGAGTGAATTGTTTTCACAGCAGAAGGTTTCTGCCCCTCCCCTCATTGCTCACTAGCAGCTCAATATAATGTCAGAATATTTCACCTACAGGGTTATGGGCCAACATCATCACTGTCGAAAGAATATCAAGTACCTCCGTCTTTTTTGATTTTTTGTACATCATTTGAGCACAAGAGCTTCCCTTTAAACACAAATACTCAAAAATAGCTTGGAATAAAATCATTTTAAATTAACTTACATTAGAAGTAAAAAAGATGTTTATGCCTTCTCCTGAAAAGGTACTTTTTTGTAGATACATGTTTTTCTTTGGACATTGATGATATTTTATTTAATTATACTAAATAGAAAATATCAAGACAATTTCCATTCCACTGGCAGAACGGTCACTAGGGGTCTTCAGAAAGAGGCTGCCTTGTTGTTCTCAAAAACACATAGATAGAACACACATAGATTTCTAAGAATGTCTACTCTGGGAGGGTCAGCAGTTCATCAGCATTGGGCAGTATATGCCATGAGTTTTTCAGAGCCAGTTAAATCTGAGTGTGACTGTTGCTGCGTCTCTCTGATCTAACTCACTCAGTGCCTGCCACCCAACATCCACCCTGACCCTGACCCATGAGGACTGACCACAAACTGTTTCATTTTTTTCTCTTTCTCATTCTTTTTATTTGATCAAGGACATAATTCTGCTAGAGAGAGAGAAATAAGTAGTATCGTGCTTGACCTTGAATACACTTTGAAAGAAAAAACATATTAAAAGATCTTTGACACAATAAAGATCTTATTGTGGACTTCTTAGTATAGCATAGATGATCAAACAATGCAGTACAAGCTTTTAAACTTTAAGGGCCTATTCTTAATCTGGAGAGTTCACACTGATCTAACTGCCTGTTAAAATGTTCTTAAACTTTTCATTTCACTTCATCACTGTACTGAACCCAAGCCCACATAACCATGTCAGGCCTCCTAACATGCGGGATCATCTTCACCAGGCAAGCCTCGGTCTCTACAACTCTACACTTTTAACAGTAAGGGTCCCTAAATGGAAAAAACAAACATTTAATTGGTATAAATTCTTTACATCAAGTAAAGGTTTTTTAAACTGTAAATAGGTTGTTCACACTCTCACATCTTTCAAGAACCAACAATTGAAAGATCCCTTTGTGAACCAAAAGTGACTCCTCTGGTGGACTAGAACCAAAAAGCTCTTTGTGGAACCAATACATTGGTAAAATGAATCAATTTTTCAAATTTTGCATAATTCCAGTGTTGTGATGTAATTAATGTCATTCAGAATGGTTCGATATGAAACATTGCATTATTGAGCAAATTACTGATATCTTTACAGTGGTGGTGATAGGAACCAGGGGTCACAATGTCTACAACACAAATATAGCCATTTTATTTACTATCCAAAACCACCAGTGAACCTGCATGTCTTCTGAATTTTCCTTTGTACTGTTGATAAACGATAATGAAATGATAAAATAGTGGTATATTAACAATAAATATGTTTTCTTTGGTTACCCCTTTGCCTTATAATGCCCTGCATGCACCTCTCCACCATGAATAGATTTAGAAAATAGGTTTCATGCCAAAACCTTTTCTCAGAGCTATCATAAAACAATGTCTCAGGCAACAGGCAGTGTATTCATAATTCATAACTAATAACTTTCTGTGAGGGAGCATTTAAATGCATTAAATTCTGTAGGCGTCTGGTTCCTATCACCACCACTGTGAACAATTCTTGGTAATTGGTAAATTTCTCTTAAACTGAGCATCTCACAGGAAACCACTCTGACTGGCTTCGATTAAAAACTGCTTTTGGTTCCCAAAAAAAACTTTCAGTGGATGTATTTTTTAAAGAAAGATTTCAAAATGAGATGTGCGAGTGTGCTGAACCTTTTTAAAGTTCAAAGAAAATCCAAGTAAATATTCTATACCAATAAAAGACCTTTCCCAGAACCATATGTCCAAGCCAAGAACAAGTTCAGAACCTTTTTTGTCAAGAGTGCGTATGCTGAACCAGAGCAATTGATCAGTAATATTGGACCCACGAGCTCTTGTCTTGCTGAGTCCAAACAGCACAGCGTCTCTCCGGCAGTCTCCATCCCGTACGCTTGAGGCTGCCAGCTTGCTTAGTATTACTGGCCTCTGCAAAAAAACATGCGTTCTAACCATCGCCTTTGATCAGCAAATTGAAACATTTGGCTTTGATTTCACAGCTAAAGCCCTCACTCTCAACTCATTTTATTTGGAGCCCATTTCAAAGAGTTCTGAAAACTATTATTAATTATTAAATTAGAGTACTATGCATAGTGACTTCCCAACAGGTGATTATGCTCAATCGCCCAAGTGACCCGATTCATGCAAAGCCCTCCACTGGCTCCCACCCTTTAGTCCTTCCAGGAAAAGAGGAACTTTCAAAAGACATGGCTGGCTTTGTGCTGAGCATCAGGCATTTTGAGGCACTAGTAAACACATGCTTGGGTTGTATGGGTGCACTGCAGTGTGTTTATGAGCTTGGAGTGGAAGAGCCAGAGTGTTGGGACACTATCAGAATGGTTATTCTAAGACCAGAAGATCAGACTCTCCATGTGGGGCCCTGCACTTTGGGTGTGTTCCTGGAAAATAGATTTGAGATCAGTGGGGTTCAGCCAAGTCTCAGTCATAATTATTAGATCTGATATACTGGTGACTTCTTTCTAGACTAATTTAAGTGACAAAACATCTGCAATTCCCCACTTGGGCTAAAACACCATGTAATAACAATAATAGTCCTTGGGCTAGACTCCTAATTCTACAGGGAGACTCACTTGAAAGAGGCCCCAAATATTCTGTAATACCTCTCGCTAGGACGAAGCAATCTGTGCGTCAACGTACAATGTGCTCCTCAGTATATGGAGCTTCGAACAAGTTGGGATGCATCGGAGCAATGAGGTAGGCGCCGGACAGCTGTCGTGATGTTTAACCCCTATTTGCAACTTCTGCATACCCCCGTACCCCTTTTCACATGTCTGGCAGAAAACGGAGATAACTTCCAGCATTGCATGTAATACAATCGATTACACATACGTCAAGGTATGTAGCGTAATTTTTTGGTTCAGATTACTTCATCCCAACAGGAGTTACAATAAAATATTCAGGGCCTCTTTCAAGTGAATTCCCCTGAACATTCACTTGCATCTGTAATATGATTCTAGTGTCTGCCAATTGCATAATTGTAAATGTTAACCTCAAGAGGAATAACTGAACAATAAGCTTAGAGTTTAAGGCAGTGGTTTCCCATTCTGGTCCTAAAGTATCCCCTTCCCTTCACTTTTTTTAGTGCCCCAACACACCTGATCCAAATAATCTGTTAATTAATAACCTTACTGATTTGAAGTGTGTGTGTATTAGAGCAGGGAAAACACTAAATGTGTAGGACAATTGGTGCTCCAGGACTAGGGCTGGCAAGCTGTGGTCTTAAGGGCTGAAACTACAGTAAATGTTGGAATATGTAAGTATGCATGTCAGTGAATGAGGTGATGCATTGAAATTGCATTATGTAAGATTTTGTGAAAATCAAAAGAAATATTACCAAATCAGAAACAAATTAGAGATGTTGGGCTGTTTTTTTGGGAGTTTTTCATACATCTTGAAGTATTAATGTCACACGCATAGACTCAAAAAGAAGGTTCTGCTCAATGTTTATATCTCCCATGCAAAATCAACATACATATAAAGATATGATGGCAATAGTAGATAATTCACTCAGATCCTCAGAAGACAATTTCATCACCACACATTGACTGAGTTCTGGCTGAATGCTTTTTCAGCACACTTGCGAACATCAGACTCATTCAAGGGGGTCTGAGACACAGCCCACATTACAAAATGTTTAACTGCACGCCATGTGCAATTCCACATTTACACCTGAGGGGTCTCCAAATCCCCAAAGCTTACATAGCTTTAAGGAAATATCAAGAAGGTTTCTGAGGTTGAAACTAATGTGCTTATACAACAGAAAAACAGGCAAACAACTGGCATGCAGTTTGCTTTAAGGACAGCTCATTTCCTCATTGAAATCTGGAATGTTGGCTACATTCCTCCAAACTGACTCAGTGGTAGGGAATTTCAAATAAATGTACAGATTTGGGGTTTCGTAAAGGATTGATGCAATAATGCAATTTGCCCAAAGTTTGTGTGGATGTTGGATTATTACAGTATTTGTGAGGACTTCCATTCAGTGTAATGTTAGTAATGTTATGTCTAAGCCTAATGTTAAAAATCTAACCTTAACTTTAATAACCAAAAGGCTGTCTTTTGGCTCTTACTGTTAGTGGCATTTGTAGAAAAAAAGAGCGTTTTTTCCCCCTTGATGACCACCTAAATGTCCATACATCTTCAAAAATGTCTTTTTTTCTATAATCATGCGGACATTTGGTCTTCACAAAGGGCTAAATACAGGTCCAGACACAAGCACACATGGATTGTTCAGTACAATATGTTCAGATGTTCTATTCCACACATCTCTCAACACCATCAGTGTCTGACCATCTCTATTACATGGTCAGTCCATGTGTTCCATGTTAGCCAAGGGTGAGTCTTTCTCGCTGTCCAACAGCTGCTACTGAACCACAGGCTACACTCTCTGCAGCTTGTTCCTCTCCATCTCTCTCTCTCTCTCTCTCTCACTCTCTCTCTCTTTTAATCGCTTTATCACACAGACCAAGAAGAAGTGGGGGATAAAGCCTCTGGAATAAAGCCATCAGACACACACACTGCCCTGAAGATGAGAGAGAGGGCTCATCGTTTCATCTCAGGGATGAGGGAGGCTGGAGGTGGATGGAGGGACTAAAAGGGAGAAGAAAAAGAGGATGGAGGAGAGGAGAAAGTGGGTGTCTGCATGTGCAGAGTTAAAACAATTCAAATTTAATTTAAATCTTTAGATTCTGTACTATCAGAAACCAACCTTCTTTATGTCATTTTTGGTGTATTTCTAATAATATTAGATTTGAAATAGTTGGAAAGTCAAAAGCAAAGTATGTAAAAAGAGACCACGCTTCATTTATCAGGCACTGGCAAGTCAAAATGGCCATTAAATACAAAGTGTACATTTTTCAGTAGATATTTCTGAGGTTCAAAGTTCTGACTGAACTTTGGAGATGTGCAAAAATATCCCTACAGATTTCTTTGAAAAACTGAAAGACTCCTGAAAAGAATGAAAGTTGTAATAAAGGCGCCACTAAATATTGAAAAATCTGACATTAAATCTTCCTGTTGAGGCGTCTGTGTTATTTTCTGTTTTTTTTCTTGATGCTGAAAATAAGATAACTTGTACTTAATAAATGTTTTGACTGGCAATTATACTAACACAGTACTGTATCTTTACATATACATCTATGGTCATAGATTGAAAGCCCCCTTTGATCACAGATTAGGCCTGCCAGACAGCTGGAAGCATGTGTAAATGTCTGTCTATAGATGTGTGCAAGAAGCAGCATTTAGATGTGGGCAGAAAAATGTGTAGTGTGTCCATATTTGTATTTGCGTGTGTGTGTGTGAGTGTGTGTGTGTGTGTGCGTGTCTGTGTTTTACGCAGTATGGCAGCCAGACAGCAGTGGAAGTGAAGTTTTTTGCCTCACATAAAGTGCTGTGTCTCCCGTGGTGGAATCCCTTTGATGTGTCTCTGGCCTTGGTGAATAAACTGTAGGCCTCTTACATGTAAGGAAACAGCAGGACTTCCACAGCACGGCCTCATCTGCCTGACCGTAGATCAGTTATAATACTTGGCTAGTAACTGAGAGTGTAACTCATATGACCTGCAGAACTGCTCCTGAAGCAGTGAGACAAGATCCTGGCAATACAACATTCTAACTGATTCATTTTGCACTCATTTAGACTCATGATGGCTGCCCCATTGTAATTCCACAACTACTGACAGCCTCACCAGTAGCGTAACTACCAGCAGTCGCATGGGGGCACATAGCAGAGAGGGTGCATATGGTCACTGCTTATTAGCTTTGTTGGACCCCTCATATTACCACTTTTAAATACATGTTACATACATGACTCATGGATAGTTACACCAATATCCTACTACCATCTTATATTCTTTTTATTGTCCATGAAATCAACTTATTTGTGTCAAATAAGCTGTTTTTGTTATTGTGCCTATGTAAACTCTCTTTTTTTGGCTGTCCTATATCATATCTGGGCTGAAACTCTCCTTATAACTTCAGCTTGATTGGGTGAGGCTAAACTGCTGTAGGCTGAATATGCAGCTATATGTATATTCAGCTTACTTTCCAAATATTGGCAAATATGAACTGGGGAGTGAATGGTATGTTTTGGAATTTTAACCATGTTTACATACTACACAGCCTATTATTTTACTTCATAAAAGTGAGGAAACTATTGGCATACTTAGAGACAACAATTAGTAAACAAACATCGTCATAGTCGGTTTTGTATGGGAGTCCGTTAATTATTTTAGGACTGGGGAGTAAGGTCCAAAGATCCACCACTCACCCTCCATTTAGTGTAATAGGACACTTCACAGCTCCTTGACCAAGGTATATTACCATTAAAAGTTAAATCAAGTATCTTGGGCCTGAATTATCACCTGAGCATAACGTCTTTTATTAGAAGCGTATCAAGACTCTGTATAAACTTTATAAAGACCTTTTCCATCAGTTTACAAGCTGTTAGTGTTTATTGTGAAGTTGAACATAATCCTCATTAGTTTGATGCAGTAGTGTGAAGGATCAGGCCTTTACACACCTGTGAAATGGCTGCCATCAGCCTCCAAACACTAGAATGTTTTAAGACCACTAGGGTTGTCGACAGTTGTTGACAGTTTGACTGTTGAATTTGATTGTTGACAATAGGACTAGTTTGTTAAAATGCTAAGACAATCTATGCTCTTCATATGTGATTATATACTAGTCTGTGCTCTTTATGAGTGGTTATACGCTAGTCTATGCTCATAATAAGTGGCTATATGCTAGTCTATGCTCTTCATAATTAGCTATATACGCTAGTCTGCGCTCTTTATGAGTGACTATACGTTAGTCTGTGCTGTTCATGAGTGGTTATATGCTAGTCTGCGCTCTTTAGAAGTGACTATATGCTAGTCTGCGCTCTTTATGAGTGACTATATGCTAGTCTGCACTCTTTATGAGTGGTTATATACTAGTCTGCGCTCTTTATGAGTGGTTATATGCTAGTCTGTGCTCTTTATGAATGGTTATATGCTAGTCTGCGCTCTTAAATGAGTGGCTATTCGCTAGTCTGCGCTCTTTATGACTGTCTATATGCTAGTCTGTGCTCTTTATGAGTGGTTATATGCTAGTCTGCGCTCTTTATGAGTGACTATACGCTAGTCTGCGCTCTTTATGAGTGACTATACGCTAGTCTGGGCTCTTTATGAGTGGTTATATGCTAGTCTACACTCTTTGTGAGTGACTATACGGTTGTCTGTGCTCTTTATGAGTGATTATATGCTAGTCTGTGCTCTTTATGAATGGTTATATGCTAGTCTGCGCTCTTAAATGAGTGGCTATTCGCTAGTCTGCGCTCTTTATGAGTGACTATATGCTAGTCTGTGCTCTTTATGAGTGATTATATGCTAGTCTGTGCTCTTTATGAATGGTTATATACTAGTCTGCGCTCTTTATGAGTGACTATACGCTAGTCTGTGCTCTTTATGAGTGGTTATATGCTAGTCTGTGATCTTTATGAGTGACTATACGCTAGTCTGTGCTCTTTATGAGTGGTTATATGCTAGTCTGTGATCTTTATGAGTGACTATACGCTAGTCTGGGCTCTTTATGAGTGGTTATATGCTAGTCTACACTCTTTGTGAGTGACTATACGGTTGTCTGTGCTCTTTATGAGTGATTATATGCTAGTCTGAGCTCTTTATGAATGGTTATATACTAGTCTGCGCTCTTTATGAGTGACTATACGCTAGTCTGTGCTCTTTATGAGTGGTTATATGCTAGTCTGTGATCTTTATGAGTGACTATACGCTAGTCTGGGCTCTTTATGAGTGGTTATATGCTAGTCTACACTCTTTGTGAGTGACTATACGGTTGTCTGTGCTCTTTATGAGTGATTATATGCTAGTCTGTGCTCTTTATGAGTGGTTATATGCTAGTCTGCGCTCTTTATGAGTGACTATACGCTAGTCTGTGCTCTTTATGAGTGGTTATATGTTAGTCTGTGCTCTTTATGAGTGACTATATGCTAGTCTGTGCTGTTGATGAGTGACTACACGCTAGTCTGTGCTGTTTATTAGTGACTATAGGCTAGTCTGCGCTCTTTATGAATGACTATATGCGAGTCTGCACTCTTTATGAGAGGTTATATACTAGTCTGCGCTCTTTATGAGTGACTATACGCTAGTCTGTGCTGTTTATGAGTGACTATACGCTAGTCTGTGCTGTTTATGAGTGACTATACACTAGTCTGTGCTCTTTATGAGTGGTTATATACTAGTCTGCGCTCTTTATGAGTGACTATACGTTAGTCTGCGCTCTTTATGAGTGACTATATGCTAGTCTGCGCTCTTTATGAGTGACTATACGCTAGTCTGTGCTGTTGATGAGTGACTACACGCTAGTCTGTGCTGTTTATTAGTGACTATATGCTAGTCTGCGCTCTTTATGAATGACTATATGCGGGTCTGCGCTCTTTATGAGAGGTTATATACTAGTCTGCGCTCTTTATGAGTGGCTATCTGCTAGTCTGCGCTCTTTATGAGTGACTATATGCTAGTCTGCGCTCTTTATGAGAGGTTATATATTAGTCTGCGCTCTTTATGAGTGATTATATGTTAGTCTGCGCTCTTTATGAGTGACTATACGCTAGTCTGTGCAGTTCATGAGTAGTTATATGCTAGTCTGTGCTCTTTATGAGTGGTTATACACTAGTCTGCGCTCTTTATGAGTGACTATATGCTAGTCTGTGCTCTTTATGAGTGGTTATATACTAGTCTGCGCTTTTTATGAGTGACTATATGTTAGTCTGCGCTTTTTATGAGTGACTATATGCTAGTCTGTGCTGTTTATGAGTGACTATATGCTAGTCTGTGCTGTTTATGAGTGACTATACGCTAGTCTGCGCTCTTTATGAGAGGTTATATATTAGTCTGCGCTCTTTATGAGTGACTATATGTTAGTCTGCGCTCTTTATGAGTGACTATACGCTAGTCTGTGCAGTTCATGAGTAGTTATATGCTAGTCTGTGCTCTTTATGAGTGACTATATGCTAGTCTGTGCTCTTTATGAGTGGTTATATACTAGTCTGCGCTCTTTATGAGTGACTATATGTTAGTCTGCGCTTTTTATGAGTGACTATATGCTAGTCTGTGCTGTTTATGAGTGACTATACGCTAGTCTGTGCTGTTTATGAGTGGCTATACGCTAGTCTGCGCTCTTTATGAGTGACTATACGCTAGTCTGCGCTCTTTATGAGTGACTATATGCTAGTCTGTGCTGTTTATGAGTGACTATACGCTAGTCTGCGCTCTTTATGAGTGACTATATGCTAGTCTGTGCTGTTTATGAGTGACTATACGCTAGTCTGCACTCTTTATGAGTGGCTATCCGTTAGTCTGTGCTCTTTATGAGTGACTATATGCTAGTCTGTGCTGTTTATGAGTGACTATACGCTAGTCTGTGCTGTTCATGAGTGGTTATATGCTAGTCTGCGCACTTTATGAGTGATTATATGCTAGTCTGCGCTCTTTATGAGTGATTATATGCTAATCTGTGCTCTCTATGAGTGGTTATATGCTAGTCTGTGCTCTTTATGAGTGGTTATATGCTAGTCTTCGCTCTTTATGAGTGACTATACGCTAGTCTGTGCTTTTTATGAGTCACTGTATGCTAGTCTGTGCTTTTTATTAGTGACTATACACTAGTCTGTGCTCTTTATGAGTGGTTATATACTAGTCTATGCTCTTTATTGCTCTTTATTACTGGCTATATGCTCGTCTGTGCTCTTTATGAATGGTTATATAGTAGTCTTTGCTCTTTATGAGTGGTTGTATGCTAGTCCATACTCTTTATAAGTGGCTATATGCTATTCTATGCTCTTTATAAGTAGCTATATACTAGTCTGTGCTCTTTATGAGTGATTATACACTAGTCTGTGCTCTTTTTTGAGTGACTATATACTAGTCTGTGCTCTTTATGAGTGATTATATGCTAGTCTGTGCTCTTTATGAGTGACTATATGGTAGTCGCGATACTCTTTATGAATGGCTACTGTGCGAAAGTCTTAGGCACCCAAGACACATTTTCAAAATCTGTTTACTTGTGTAGTATGTGTTTATATGTTGAGAAAAGCGTTAATATTTGAATAAACAAAATGTATAGCATAATATATATATATATATATACAGTGCTTCAGTAAATTGATGATGTAATTGATGATATTAACAAGTCTCTGTGGTGGCTGTGAAGGTGTCAAGGAAAAGTATGGACCAAAGAAATTCTTGTTACTTTTTACTGTTTTTTTTTTGTTTATTAGAATTATGAATTTGACTTTATTCCAATCTATATTGTGATAAACTCACTGCTGAGGTAAATTGATTAAAAATTTGCTTAGATGCCTAAAACTTCTGCACAGTACTGTATATGCTAGTCTGTTCTCTTTATGAGTGGCTATATGCTACTCTGTACTCTTACTGGGTGGTTATGTGCTAGTCTATAGTCTTCATGAATGGCTATATGCTAGTTTTTGCTTTTACTGAGTGGTTAAATGCAAGTATATACTCTTTATGAACAGTATATGGTAGTCCATGTTGTTTATAAGTGGTTACTATGCTCTTTATGAGTTATAATGGTCTATACTTTATTACAAGCATATTGTTTAAAAGTGATTATGTACTAGTATATACACTTTATGAATGGTTATGTATTAGTCTGTACTCTTTATATGCTTGTCTATACCCTTTATGAGCAGTTATATAAAGCACATATGTCTTGTTAATAAACACTGATAGACATGTATTGGCTGGACATACATAAACTGGAGAATGCTGCCCTGAATATGAGAAGAGCAATGTAGGCATCTTCATCTGTTACATCTGGTGATTGATAAAGTGGCCCTTTAAAAATCCCTGGCTGATTACACCCTCAAGTATATTATTCAGCAAATACCTGTACTACAATGTAACTTGGAGTTATTCTTAAGTTATAGAAGTACCTAACAAATATTTGGTTTGTTGACCAGTGGATCTTGATCATCTCATGCAGGTGTGCACAGCTCTGGTCCTGGATGTGGCTGGTGTCCAGCACAGTTTAGTAGTACCTCATCTCAAACACACCCAGTAAATCTAGCAGTTAACATCTGTGTGTAGTCAGGTGTGTTTGAGCAGGTAAATCACCAAACTCTGCTGGACACAAGACCTTCAGGAGTTGTGCACTCCTGATGTAAGGGGTTAACTGCAAAGACTGGAGCGTTTAATTTTTGACCTTATAAAATTATATCTGCCAGTTAGGTCAGTTATCAAAGTTTTAACCTTCTTAAGATTATTACTCGTATTAGTCACCCAGTCTTCATGGGTCAGGCCCTAGTCAACAGCAGCAGCAGAGCTATGGGTTGGTGCCCTGCTTCAAGGTCAGTGAACTCACCCTGCAGATGAGCCGTCATTGCAGGTGACTGTAGAGTTGTCCAGAAAACGCAGCTTCATGTCCTGGTCTAGCCTGCGGGTGGAGCAGGGGTACAGAGACTGGGCCAGGTTCTGCACCTGCCGCATCAGCGTGTCCATGTTACCTTCTACTGGTGTGAAGTCCAGGGGAAAACTCTCTGGACTTTCACTCCTGCCCCGGTAGGAGGGCGATGAATGCATTCGGCCCCCCCGTGGCCTCCTGCCCTCTGCAACCTCGACCAGTAAGAGAGTCACCAACACGGCCAGAGCAAATGTCCCACCACCCATCTCCAAACAAGACTCTTAACGTTTACTCCACCAGTCCACCAATACTTTTCTTTTTGATACAAAACTCCTGGTGTTTTGTTCCAGAATTAAAGCCCAAGTTTGCCGGAATTTTTGTTGTTCAAAAATAAAAAGTTGTCATGTAAATGTAATTAAAAATTAATTTTTGTAACAAAAAGGCTGCAGTTCAGTAATAAAGTTCCAGTTCAGTAACAGTAATTTGCAGTTGAATAATAAAAAGCTGTAATTTAATAATGCAGGTAAAATATACTGTGATCATAAAAGGTTGTAGTTTAACAATAAAAATCTGTAGGTTGATAAAAACTCCAAGTCGGTATCCCCCACTAAACCGCGTCCTGAGATGATCCTGACTGCAGAGCCATTCAGCGCGAAGTCAAACTCCACCGTCGGTGTAAAAGCAAGAATCACTGCTAAGCTGATTAAGTGATTAATTGCTTGATTGATCTCTGCGCGTCTCTCTCCTCTTCTGATCTCTCTGCGTCTCGGTTCGTCTCCACGCTACTGCCGCTGCTGTGGGTTTTATTCTAAACGCTCCGTCCGCTCAGCCAATCAGAGCGGTGGGCTGGCCGGGGAGGGCGTGGCTCCGTCAGCACGCGCGCGTTCTTTTCTCTTCCTTTTTTCTCTTTGAAGTTTACTGAAATCGATTCTTTGATCTCCAAAGGTCTCTGCAAAGGTTTGTCGATCATACAGTCACCCAATAAATCATCCAACTCAAAGCTTTTAAAGATTATTTCAGGTATCTAGGTATTTATTTTAAAACTTTCCAAAAGTCTTCAGGCAAAGGGAGACTTTTTTTTTGGCAAACAACAAAACGTTCATCAGACCTACTTATTTGATAGATAAGTTGAGTGAGAAATAAATAAATAAATAAATCCAAAGGCATTTAAAAACTCAGATCAATTTAAGGGGGAACAGCCTTTTCTCGCTTTTGTTAACTAAACAAACAAATAAAATATTCACTTTTCATATTTTAACTTAAAATCATATTACATCCCACTTTCGTTCCATCTTGAGGCTTATTATTCAGTAATTACATTAAAACCATGGTAAACTAAGTTTTATTCTTAAATGATAGGAATGAGAAGAGCAAGTTTAAAGTTTTGGAGGGTAATACGTTTAGTAATCTGCCAAAATGATGTTTTGTGACCTGACCTGACCTGTGACCTGTATGTGACCATCAGTACATCTGCTGTAAACATGCTTACTCACCTCTTACAGTGATTCCAACGAGATTTTCTGCTTTAAAGACCAGGAAGACCCTGTTCTGATGATGTATCTTGAAGGTGGAGAGCAATTTTGAGTGTTTTGAGGTGGGAGTGTGATTTTTTATGACACCTGGCTAATCTTTAACAGAACAAGTTTGATGTCCTGTCGAGGTTAGTGTTATGTCTCTACTGCTAGTAAGCATCACATATTATCCTCCAGCAGTCAGGATCTGTTTGGTGCCACTTTCCCAGCAGTGACGCTGCTGGTGGGACAAAACTTTGCATCTACATTTTTGCCGTTTTTCAGTTTTTGACATAATGTGAAAGCGCCTGTTGTCCTTTGCATTGTATGCAAATTTTATTATGAATGGACCGAAAGAAATGGCCAAAATTAATTTGGAAAAAAGTTTGGTTCCATTAACTTACATTGAAAGTATGGCATGTTTTTTTCTTTTCCTGTAAAGTTGCCTTTAAAGTTGTTCTGACAGCAGTGATATGAAAAATCCAACCAGGCTAACAGATGGAATGCTGCTCTACAGGATATTACAAAACATGAAAAAAAGAAGATATTATATATTAGTTTTAGGCTGGAATGCCTGTTTGAATTCATTAAACCTCACTTGTAAATGAAGAGAATTAACAGATTTAATGGAGCTGAGCAACAGAGAGGCAAAGAAAGATAACACAAACTTTTAATCCTTTAAAAAATAAAAACATCAGCACTATAGGGGCATTCATTTATACCGCTCTGTGATGTCAGAAATGGCACAATCAGGTCACAGGTCTCAAAAAGTTCCTGGGTTCCTGGGTCTCAAACAGTTCCTGCTCAGCATGCTGGTGATTTACTAATCAAATAAAATCAAAACAAACTGAGCGGTTTTAAATGGGCTGGAAAAACATGCACAGGCGTTCAGATGAGAGCTCATTTCCATAAATAACTTCCGTTCTAGCGTATACTTGCTTTGCTTTGAGAGGTCACACAAACACGGGGCTCAAAAGGCCCTTAGCAGAGCGAATGAAGTTTTATTTCCTCGCCTGATAGTTCAGACAGATAAGGGACGGAAACTGTTTGTTTATTCAGACGGCAGTAATTTCCCCAGGGTCAAAGCAGGCTCTTTCACCTTCAGAGCTTTGAACATGACTGAATAGGTGCACAGGAGTGTTTGGCTGCAAAAAAAAAAAACGTTTAAAGCCAGTTTCACGGACATTGATTAAGCTCAGACTTGGACTAAATTGCCAATGGAGAATCACCTCCTTTTAGGCTAGGCTTAGGCTAGTCTGTGAAACTGGCCAATAAACTTGGTATCCAGTTCTAACTCTAAAGTTGATGGGCAGATACTTTACTGCGCAAAAGTCAGATACCACCCTTCATTTGTTTGTTTTCATGTCAAAGCTGCCTACAAGTTACAAGTCCATTTCCAGGAAATGTTTCTGAGGAGATTAGATATAAGATACACTTGCATAAGGAAAGAGAAAATTAAAGGAAAAAGAACAAGAACTGGAGTTCAAAGAAATATATATAAAAAAACAGAGAAAATTTAACTTCTAACAACCACCTGAAAAACTTGGTAGACACAGAAATTGTCCCCGTCAGACAAACAGCAGCTTTCATCTTTGAGAGACAGTAGAAAATCAAGCTGCTTCAGATCTGAAAACATCCACAGGTGTTTCTGTCCATCCTTCCACTGTGAGAAGACTCAGCGCTATGGCTCTGAGAGGATGTAAGAGAGAGAAAAGGAGATAGATAAAAATAAAGAAGCTGCTGGTTTTCTCAGAACGATGGTCTGACCACCTCAGAGTCCAGAACTCATCATTACTAGATGTGTTCAGGATTAGTTAGATTGCATAAATTGCATAAATTATAGAAAACACATGAAAAAAAATTATCACCAAAATGTTTTTGCATAAATTGTTATTTAAAAATAAGAATTTATTGTAAAAATATTTTTGCAGGTAAGTTGAAGGGTAAACAGCATGCATAACAAGCATTTATGCAAAATGATTGTTTAAATTCACAAGGTATAAAACTATAAACTGGTAAAAGCCTTAACTTGGATTACAGAGAAAAAAAAAGTTGGCAATGTAAATGCCAATGGTCAGTGTGTCCAGTAGACCTGTGTTCATTTCCCACCTTTATTGCAGATTGTAGTTCCATTGTCCTTTGCTGATACCAGCTGGCCACAATTATGTTTCATCACTTTATATAAAAAATCTACGACAACTAGAAGAAACTGTTCAAATAATAATAACAATGATAAGATGCTAGACCTTGACATGTGATGTGATGAGTGTGGGTGAAACAGAAACACAGACTGCAAAAGGGAGAAATCAAATTTTTTTAATTGTAGTTTTATTTAACAAACATTAAATATGACATGTGCCACCACATTTGCATTATTTTATACTTATACTATACTATATTATACTATAACTGCAGCCATGCACTGTTTAATGTTGCGTTTTCAGTGCAGCAAACCAAAATCCCACACTAGTTGTGGGATGTTTTGGGGCACGTTGGCTACAACACAAGTAAGTAAAAGAGTAGGCAGAGTTGTAGGCCGGTTCTATGGCTCAAAGTTTATTTGTTTAACTTCATTTTACATTACATTTACATGACATTTTACAGTTAAATTTTTAAAGCTTCAAATTTCAAGTAAAGTAATAGTAATGTCCCACATTTTAGTAAAAACGATCTCTTTTTTTCAAACAGGGTGTATATCAGCAGTTCATTGTGGCAGTTATATGAATTTATTATCATCTCTTTTCATATTACAGCACGTATTTGAGGTCAATTATAAAACATATTATAATTTAAAACAGGCTATTTTAGTAACTCAGTTTCCATAAGCAGATTGAACGGACTGAGGAGTTTATAGTATGTTTTGAAACTTTAAAGGGTGCATATTCGACTTTTTTTGTATTTTAGCTTTTCCAATCAAGGTCAATTTCTAACATGTGGTTTTATGTACCAAAAATGGTCACATTTAATTTTTACTTAATCATTTTCCAACTTCCCTTTATCTCTTATTAGAATTAAACAGGCTGTTTTTGTTACTCTATCTTTAAGACTGGCATAAGATAAATGAGCTCTGTTCTGATTGGCTGTTCGGATGTTGTGCCTCATTCAAAAAGCATTCAAGGATAAAACACTCCCCAAACTTCAGTATGAATGGGTAGAGTTAAAGTGCTGTAGATTGCATAGGCAGTCTTAGTAAATGATAAATGGACTGTACTGGGGAGATAATAAAACTTTGACAGTGTTTCCATATAATTTCATACATTATTTTAAAAAAAGAGAGGGGAATTTGGTTTCCCATTATATGGGCCCTTTAAATTAGGATTCACGCTTATTTAAAATATGCAGTGCAAGATGATTTCACAGGCTGCTAATAGCTGTTTCTCATCAAGCTTTCCTAGCTTACATGTCTATCTTTACACAGTTACTTATTTTTGTACCAAAATGGACTGAGGGACAGTCCTAAAATGATAAATAGCTAGACAATAGACGATAATAGATGATAACAGTAAATAAGTCATAACACTGAATACATATATATGTTCCTTTTATTTTTAGGGCCTTTGGTTCCTGAAGGTCTCCATGCTGTCGTCTATCTTTGCCCAGTATAAAGTCTACCTCTGTGCACTCCATGACTGGTCGTATGATGGGGTGATTCAGACAGCAGGTGGGCATTGGATGTGACTAATATAGGGGGAGATAAACTGGGCACCCAAAAAACACCTCACAGAGGAAACAGCCCTGTAATAGTCACACCCTTCACAGCTCTTCAAAAGGTTCATAACTGAGCGCTGAGTGTAGTGCATGAGGCAGCAGCCCACATACCCCAGCCCCTCTACTGCACAGTAATGGATCTGAACATGATTCCTCCTGACATACCTCTCACTCCTCATACCTCTCAGACTCCATTCAGTTAAGCAACAAACCGTGTGCCCTTTAAATCATTCACATATGCTTCCTCTACGGGAGCCACAGTGAAATGCAAGACAAGCATGAGAGGCAAGAAGAGTTAGACACATCAGGGGAAATGATTGAAAGCTGGAGGGCATGAAATCCTGATCCTATAGATCCAGCGCACTGTAAAACATGCAAGTAAAAGTAAACAGCAATAGGAACAACTGTAACAAAAGAATAATAGCCAGCAGTCAGCAGTGCTGTACAAAAGAGACTGTGCTTCCTTAAGAGTTTTTAAAACTGGAAAAGGTGGAGAGCCCTCTCTGGGTTGGGGATAGGCTCTTGCCTCAAGTGGAGGAGTTCAAGTATCTCGGGGTCTTGTTCAGGAGTGATGGTACAAGGGAGCGGGAGATTGACAGGCAGATTGGTGCTGGGTCAGCAGTGATGTGGGCTCTTTACCGGTCTGTTGTGGTAAAGAAAGAGCTGAGCCATAAGGCAAAGCTCTCGATTTACCGGTCGATCTACGTTCCCACCCTCACCTATGGTCATGAGCTTTGGGTAATGACCGAAAGAATGAGATCGCCAATACAAGCGGCCGATATGAGTTTCCTCCGCAGGGTGTCTGGACTCTCCCTTAGAGATAGGGTGAGAAGTTCAGTCATCCGGGAGGGACTCAGAGTAGAGCCGCTGCTTCTTCATGTCGAGAGGAGGTGGTTCGGGCATCTGGTTAGGATGCCTCCTGGACGCCTCCTGGACGCCTCCCTCAGGAGGTGTCACAGGCAAGTCCACCTGGGAGGAGACCCCAGGGAAGACCCAGGACACGCTGGCGTGACTATATCGCCCAGCTGGCCTGGGAGCGCCTCGGAATCCCCCTTGGAGAACTAGTGGAAGTGGATGGGGAAAGGGAGGTCTGGGCCTCATTGCTTAGGATGCTGCCCCCGCGACCCGAACCCCGGAGAAGCGGAAGATAATGGATGGATGGATGGATGGATGGATGGATGGATGGATGGAGTTGAAAAATATTATTAAAATATACAGAAAAAATGGGACTCCTAAAATACATCTATGACCAGGGAGACCGCTAAAAGTGTCAGATAAACAGCACTTAAAGCTTTCATCTTTGAGAAAGAGGAGAAAATCAAGTTGCTTCAGATCTGTAAAAATCTACAGGCATTTCTGTCCATCCTTCCACTGTGAGAGGACAACTCAGCACTATGGGTCTGCAAGGATGTTTGTCAAGAAGCCTTTACCTGGAAAAATACATTTACAAATATAATCTGAAATTTACAATTCAAACAAAGAAGCTGAACAATGGACTGCCCACCCCAGAGTCCAGATCTCAACAACGCCAAATGTGTTTGGGATCACTCATATCATGAGAAGCAGGAAATGCTAAACCAAGCAAGGCACGGACACAGTAAATACTGAAAATCCCATATTATATTTAGTTGCTGAGGCCTCTATGTAATTTTCTGTTATATACTGTATACATTTCTTAATTTTCCTTCCTTGATAAACAAATAAAAATAAATAACTCGTAATTGATTGTTGATTTTACTGAAAACGAACAAATAAAGGGTGCTCTTCTTCACAGTGCCATATAGTATCAGTGGTGACCTACTTGATTATTTGACATGGAAAGATTCCCCTATTTTTCATGTGATAGGTCTAGCTTTCTGCCATAAAACCCATTTTGAGTTATATCTTATATACATATATTCATATTTTACTCTGTACTGTGTATAAAAACTCAATGTAGATTCACTGGTCATTTTGGATAGTAAATAAAATGGCTATATTTCTGCCATAGACTTTGTGACTGCTGGTTGCCATCACCACCGCTGTAAAGAAATCCAGACTGGTTTGTTTTTCATGTCGGAGCACTCTGACTATGCACATCGCAATTTTTATTATTCAGAAAAATCTGTGGAATTCACCTTTTTTAGTTATGTCAACAGTAGACTAGCTGTTCAGTGAGTTGAACAATCTCCATCACCCGTCTTAGTCACAGTCACGAATTTCTTTTGAGTCAAAAAGTCTCGAGATAACTTCCAAAAATCCCATGACTTTATGACTCTAAAGGAGTTTCAGGCTGTTATTGTGCAAATAAAAATATGACCACTGAATGTGAAATACACTGTGTGCACAATTATTAGGCAAGTCTTATTTTTAAGGATTATTTTTATTAATGACCAATTACAGTGCTCTCGGTTAATCCAAAATGTTAATAAACCTCAAACATGAATGTTTAAGAGAAATAAAGAGAAGTTTTGGCTTTCTTTGGAGAATATCTATGTGCACATTTATTGGGCAATTATAATGGTACAGAATTATTATGCAGCTAAATGAAAAACACATTTTCACGTCTCACTTTATTTTAATCTGTTCAGGTAAGAATTATAGACAAACAGCTCAAAGCTTTCCAATGAACATTTCTGAGAAATAAAAAAAAAAGTGACCAATATAGCCACCCTTCTTTTCAATAACAGTGATAAGCCTTCCATTCATGGAGTCTGTCAGTTTCTTGATCTGTTGACGATCAACTTTTTGTGCAGCAGCAACCACAGCCTCCCAGACACTGTTCAGAGAGGTGTACTGTTTTCATTCACTGTAAATCTCCTGTTTAAGAATTGCCCACAAGTTCTCAGTTGGGTTCAGGTCAGGTGAGGAAGGGGGCCATGTCATAAGTTTTTCATCTTTAATGCCTTTACTGGCTGGCCATGCAGAGGAGTACTTGGATGCATGTGATGGAGCATTGTCCTGCATAATAATCATTGTCTTTTTGAAAGATGCAGATTCTTCCTGTACCACTGCTTAAAGAAAGTGTCTTCTGAAAACTGGCAGTAGGCTTGGGAGTTGATTTTGAGCCCATCTTCAACCCGAAAAGGTCCAACCAGCTCATCTTTAATAATACCAGCCCATACCAGTACCCCACCTCCACCTTGCTGGTGTCTGACTTGAAGTGGAGCTCTGTCCCGTTAGTGATCCAGCCACGGGCCCATCCATCTGGTCCGTCAAGAGTCACTCTCAATTAATCAATCCATAAAACCTTTGAAAAGTCTGTCTTCAGATTCTTCTTGGACCAGTCTAGAGACTTCATCTTGTGCCTCTTGCTCAGTGGTGGTCGGGTTTCAGCCTTCCTTACCTTGGCCACGTCTCTGAGCACTGAACATCTTGTACTTCTTGATACTCCAGCTAGGTTGCAGTTCTGGAATATGACAGAACTGGAAGATAATGGGTTCCTGGTAGCTTCACGCTTGATTCTTCTCAAATCCTTGGCAGTTATTTTGCATCTTTTTTTCTCAGCACGTTTCTTGCGACCCTGTTGACTATTTGCAACAAAACGTTCGATGGTTCTGTGATCACGCCCCAATATCTGTCTGCGAATCTCAAATTAGATAATTATCTCAGGATAATTGTCTCGGGATGAAGTTCTTTGTTGATGTGCAGGTTATTCTCTGATCACGTTTCATGTGTCCACCCGTAGCGCTTGAACAAACTCCAAAGCTTCGGATATATTTATATCTTTCACCGAAAACCCATTTCAGATGGCGGTCTGGTGGAAATGGCGACGTATTTCAAGATAATTCGTTTGAGAAAAGAAATCGCAGCGATGTGCCTGTTTGATTAGCATCCAGCACGTTTTCGTGCGGTTAGTACACTAGTAGAGCGCTGCTTGGCTCGGAGCTGCTTCAAATAAAGTTGCTTCAAACAAACACAGTGACGTCACTCTGCAATGGCAGCCAGCAGTACTGCGGTGTCAGTTCTGACTCCGAACGGACGCAGACAGACCGTAAAAGTCTCTCCGAACACACCATTACTTCAGGTAAACATGGCCCAGGACACGAACGGCGTATGTGAAGCTTTCGTTGACATTTCGTGTGGAGTCATGCTGTTTTTCCGTTGTATGTGAGAACAAAGCCTGGCCGTGTAGCTCCGTTAGCTCTGCGCTGCGAGCCGGAGAACTGACTGTGAAACCCAAAAGAGGAAAAAACAGAATAAAAAATACAAATTCACTGCTGTTTTAACTCTGCAGGTTCTCGAAGAAGTCTGTAAGAAACATGGGTTTAATCCAGACGACCACGGACTGAAGTGAGTGTTCTTTTAACTGCCGAAAATATTTGAATACTTGTCAAAATATCGCAATGCTAACTTACATTGCTGTATGAGTCTTACACCGAATTAGCGCGTTAGCTACTACAGTTTACTGCATGGTGCCTCACAAAAGTTAAAGATTGCTCTACGGTAGAGGTATGAATTGTGATAGAAGCATTAAACAGCATATATATATATATATATATATATATATATATATATATATATATATATATATATATATATATATATGTATATATATGTATATGTATTATAGTTCCATATTTTTAAGGATAGCCTGTTAAGGTTACTGAAGTGCTGTACTAATTTACTGCTTTTATATAATGAATAGCTTTGTGCATTACTATGTAAAGTGCCATATCAGTGCCAAAATATATCCAGAAACAAGTAAATGTTGAGCTTTGGGTTTTCCTTATAAGTGGCATATAAGAATACTTCTCCTTCACTTGCTAACCTTATATGCGATTAAAGCCAATATTGATGTTGCAGTCATATGCAAGAGTGCTTCCAAGCTGTATTTGGAACTAGAGGTGGGCAGTATGCTAAACATGTGGTATAATAATACTTCAAGACATTTTTCATAATTTATGATAATCGCAATGTTTATTTTTTCTGACATTGGTCAAGTTGGAACAGAGGAAGTCGTGACATTTGAAAATGCCATTAAAAAAATTTCAATTTCGATTGTGCTGCACTAAATCCAGTTAAACACATACACAACATGTGGTATGAAAGCGTGCTAAAGATACCCACGATATGCTCAGGAAAGCCATTTCGAAATATTGTGACATTATTTATCATGGTAACCATTAATATTGCCATATTGCCCAGCTCTGTTTTGAGCTATGGGTTGCAAAGGTGATTTGCTGCTGACGTGTGTCTTTTGTGCTGAAATGCTTTTTGCACCCAGTGCTTTGTATTATCTCTCTATGAGTGACTCTTTTATCCACAGGTTTCAGAGGAATGTGCTGGATCTAACGCTGCAGTGGAGGTTTGCCAGCCTGCCAAATAATGCCAAGCTAGAGGTGGTGACAAGCACCAGGCAGCGAGGAGGAGCAGAGAGTACGGTGGGTTACTAGGCTGTTGTTGTTCATCTGTACGACTTAACTGTAAATGTAAATGGCTACATTAAGTCCTTAATGAGAGCAACAAAGCCATCGCTTCTTTATGAATGTATGTATATATGTACAGGGGGAGTCAAGTCACAGGACATGTTTTATTTTATTTCATGTTTTATTTTATTATCGACAAATTGTGTATGCTGAGAAAATCCGCAACAAACACCACCTTCCACACCGCGTCATGGAGGCTTGTGACAGCATATAAAATAAAATAAAATGTCTGTGACTTTTGACTTAACCTGTATATAGTTGTCTTTTTAAGACTATTTTTTTTCTGCCAGTTCAAATGTACCAAACTTTATAAAAAAAAGTATTATGATTTGAGAAATGTTATATTTTTTCCGTATCGACCACCCCAGCTCAGAAAAGCATATTGTGATGTAATTCATCACGATACCAATAAATATCGTCACATTGCTCACCTCTACTTTAAAGAACTATTTGTATTAATATAGCATGAATATAGCGCAGGTATTTTTGTGTAATGACTTCTGGAGTTATAAGCAGTCTGGTTCACATCATCTCACTTTGTTCATTAAAATAATTCATACTTAGTTCATACAGTAAATACTGGTACCATGGCCAGTACCATGGCCAGTACTAAGGTGTCATCTACACACATAGCAATAAAAGATATACAACAATAAAGGAGCCCAGTTTGGTGCTATAAACTCTATATGGCTAAAAGTACGTTTACATTCTAATTATTAGGCTCAGGTGTTTCTGCCACATCTTGGCTCATCATTGGATACCACCTGAAGTCATTTTATGAAATTTCTGTACCACTAGATGTGTCCCAGTACTATCATTGTAAAACTAAAGCATGTAGGAGTGACGACAGCTCAGCTATGAAGCAGTAGACCACGCAGATTCACAGATTGGGGTCACTGAGTGCTGGAGTACATAGTGTGTAAAAATTGCCTGTCCTCTGTTGCATCACTCACTACAGAGATCCAAACTGCCTCTGGAAGCAACACAAACACATGAACTGTATGTTTGGAACTTCATGGCTATATATCTACCTTTTACAACTTAGGCTTTGAATCTTTGAATCTCTGACGACTTATTGCTGGGTAGAACTGTGGAATTTATGGTATTATTAACAGTTCTCCTACAGTGGTGCCCAGGTGTGCTAGAATAGAATAAAAGCCCATACATATCTTCACAGGAACTTCTGAAAATGTCATTTTGCTTTCTGGCTTTACAAACACATCTATTTTGTATTACAGGACAGTTAGTGTCAAAGTTCTTTTATTTGGTGAGTTAGAGGTTGCCATTATTCAAGTATCAGAACTGTTGGATCCTCGGTGGTGTTGTGGAGAAGATTTTGCTTTCTGAATGTTTGCTTCAACCACAGCTCCTACTCATAAATTTCATACTCTTAGTCCACATTTTCTGACTTGAGCCTGAAATATCTGTACAAACCTGAGAGGACCCTACTGCTCACGTCAGGATCAGCCAAGTTTGAATGTCATTTCCTCAGTCTGTAACTTGCTCAATTCAGGTTCAATTTTAATGTTCAGATTCTCACAGCTTCCCTCTTTTAAGATATTGTACGCTGCATTTGTAGCTCTTTATTTTTATTGTTCTATGTCTATTACTTTAAAACAGTTATTAATTTGACTTGTCGTTCACAGAGTTTAACACATTGGTCCCTGAGGCCTGTGCTCATGAGAAAATGGTTACGAGGGGAATAAACATTGAATTGATTCAGGAAAATACAGATTAGAGGCAAATGTATGTGTTTTTCTCAGTGAAAATAAGTTAACACATCGTCTAACACATGTCTGTACACATTCATTCACAATTACTTTTTATTTGCTGAATTTAACATATTGGAGAAAAAGATTTAACATAAATTAGCCTGTGCAACGTTATGGCATATTCTTACTTTACAAAGCATGTAATTTGGCTGGCGGTGTTCAAACTTTTGAATGCGGCTGTTGGTAACATGTTCTATGTAATGAATTTTAGTTTAGTTTAATATGAGTTTTAAAATTAAACAGGTAAAGGGTAACATTTTGTTATATCAGCATCACACAGTTTATCTAGACAAAAAGCATTTTAGATGTTGTCCTAACGTGTTGCTTCATGAATAAATTAGTTAAAGCAGGATTTTAGGCAGCTGATTTTGTTATACCATTTTTAAAAAAAACTATTTTTATTTTGTTTATCTTTGATCTCATGATGACGCTTATTGTTTGTCATTGTTATGCGTAAACCCAACTAGTGTTATGCTGTTGTTCCGCACAGTCGGTGATGATTGTTTCAGATCAGTTTCAATTCAGTAATGTGAATCAGACAGAAAATCTTATGGCCGTCTTCAGGTTTAGACCAAGATTTCTGGCCTGATTATAGCTCTTTTAGTGACGCAAGCTACATACACTAATAAAGTGACATTGCTGTCCCTCACTATGTGAGCTATAGTACTGGCAGGCATAAATGATCTGATTTAAAGGAGAGCCTTCATGTCCTATATTGCACACCGATTCGTGAGAGAAAGTGCTTAAACCCCATGGTGCTGTGTGGTAGATTACTTCACCATCCCCAGTATCCAGAACACAACGTGTGCGCTCACTTTACTGCTACAGAGCAGGTCATAAAAATAATCAGTGCCTTGTTTGATTCCTTGTTCCAAAACATTTATTCCTCCGCTTTGAACATTTTAAGTGCATTTTTCCTCCTCACACGCACACACACACACATACACCCACATATAGTGAACACACTCTCCCTCTCTCTCCCTCTCCCTCCCTCTCCCTCCCTCCTTGCCCAGCCATAATTTCCACTTTCTGTTTATGCACTGGTGTAATTAGGCGTCCCCATTACAGGGCCATGTGGCTGGGCCTCGCTGGGTGTTAACATGGCCATGGCATCCTTTTCAAGTCAATTCCACACTGCCAGCCCACAAGGCCAGCTGCCTCTAAGAGGTCCGTAAACAACCCTGCCTATGTCTGGGCTGTGTCACCGAGTGCCATCTTAGAAGTGGACTTAGAAATGGAAGTTTCTAGAAGGAGAGGAATGGACACATCTGCCGAACAGGTTCTTCTAACACCCGCCTCCCCCCAGCCAGGCCTCATATTGGTTGCAGATGACTTCTTGTTTGTAGAAGAAACTAATTATTTCAAGGCGGGACAGAAGTCTTTTTCATTGTGGGTGAGGTTTTTAACCTTTTTTTGAACCTCAAGTTCAGATTTGTTCAAGTTCAGAACAATTTTTTGTAGGTTGAAATGAAGGACAGGTTGGTAGTTGTGGCAGGTGCAATTTTTTTTCTTCTCTATTGATGGAGTTACACTATAAGGCCCTATAGTTTTCAGACACCTGCTCATCCAGTGTTTCTTCTGAAATCATGTGTATTCATAGGGAGTTTCTCCGCCTTTTCTTCAGTAACAGCCTCTATTGTTTTGGGATGGCTTTACACTAGATGTTGGAACATTGCTGTGAGGACCTGATTCAGCCACATAATAATGCTTATGTGGCTGAATCAGGTGAGGTCAGGTATTGATGTTGAATCACAAATGCCAGTCATCACTTCAGAGAATGCAGTTCCACTGCTCCATGGCCTAGTGCTAGGCTTGGTGACCTCACACTTGTGCAGCTGCTCCAGAGTACCCCAGGCTATTGGTCTGTACTTTTCTGTGTAGGTGATGAAACCTGTATGTGTGCAACTGAATTACTTTGTCAGCATTGTGTGCATCTTAAAATAGAAGACGTGGTTGTATACTTTTGTGGTGTTCGACGCATGTTGGTGTTGTGTTTTCCTCTGCATGGCGCAGTATGATTACAAAACCCAATCCTGAACTGTTCATACCCTGGTCAAGTACCTGTTTGTTTCCCATTGCACAACAGAACTGAAAGTAGACAGGGTTCTCTGTAGCTTGTGTGGTGGTCATATAATTTCTCATGTGACATAAATATTACAGGCCCTATATAATGAAAAATTTTCTTTGACGTTTTTTTAAAAATAACTTTTATAAACAGTGTTAAAGTTTCTAAATGTACTGTTCATTCCTGAGATCATACAGCCCATAGCAAAAAACAATGCTTTATTCACCTGTTCAGCCTGTAGCAGCCTTTAGTGCAGCTACAAAGCATTCACTTTATAGTTATAAAGAGTATTTCAGCCCTGACTGCTTTTTTACTGAGTTCCAACATGGGGCTGCTGGACATAGCTAATTTACATAATATTATTACCACTTATCGTCATTTAATTTTTAATGTTGTACCAGCTTATGTCACATACTGATATTTACTAAATGTACTCTAGTCTAGACATCATTACATAAAATATTTTAACAATAATGGTAACATGGCTCTGTTATGCTACTTTACATACATCAATCATGATGACTCATGACAGCATATGGCATCTAATATGAAATGCTTTTGCCATGGTTATGCCAGTGTTATGCAGGGTTCAAGTAAAGTGTTACTAAAATAATGTAAGATAAGGGCCCTTTAATAGTGAACTCAAACAGTAGAAAAACTGTATATCAGTTTTACTCTGCATTGGTCACAGACAGCGATTCTGGCTAGCCAGTAGTCATGTATACCCAAGAAATTTATAATTTAAGTATAATGAAAATGTCTGGTTTTGGTACAGGTTAAGGTGTGTGTGTGTGTATATACTTTTAAACAAACTGTTTTAGGCGCATACGCTTTTTGTGCAACATAATAAAAACAAAACTGAACAATATGTAAATAAAGCTATGTCAGTATTATTTGATAACTCTAACCCTGCAGGCCTGGCAAAAAGTTGGCCTTCTGTTTGGCAGCTTTTGTTCTAATTTTCTGTCACACTTTAAATGGAGCAGCAGTTACTTTCTCACCCCCTACACAGGCAGCTGGAAGGTGAAATGGGAAATTCGAATAAGAAGTGAACTTCAGTTTTTTTGGATTTCTCAAATTATATGTTTCATATGTACATCTTACATACTCATCAGACACTCAGCCAGACCTTATTGGTCTGGTCTCCATATTAGGCTAAGGCTGGCCATTCCTTTATCTCTGCTGCCTTGAATACAAAGTAGGCTACTTCTGACGATAAGGAGGTGATTATGGGACTGCTCCATTTTTATTTTCATTTAAAATATGACTAAAATGTCCCTGACTCACCTAGCAAAATGGGATAATGTTATCAGAGTTTGCACTGTTTGTACATTGTGTTATCTATGCTTGTTTGTCATAATGGTTTAACAGTTCTGACAAACTTATACCTGAGGAAGAACTTTGACTGATTTGCCAGGCAACTGAATAGCAGTTGTCTGACTCAAGTGTTGATGTAATCACGTTTCTATGATGATTGTATTTGACCAATCATTGATCTGCACTATTTGTAGCCCCAGCAAGAAGGGTAACCAAATTCAGTACTTAGGTACAGTATATGTCATTTCTCTGTGGAAGTGAGCACAACGTGCATTTTCATAGATTTGTAACCATACCACACTACCCTGCCTGGTGGGGAAAATGCCAGTAGTGCACCTGAGTGCTATTGCTTTATTTTCTGATGCGGTTGGTGCTGACACAAACTTGCACGCAGATCAACAGCTCACTTAAATGCAGAAACGTTTGTTTATAGCTGCTCCGCCGCTATTAATCAGTGTCTTGCAATCGTTTTCATCATTTTCCCCCTCTGTTTCATTTGTTTTGTTTGTTTATGGTGGGGGTAAATAACTTGAGTAAATAAACACTTCACACTGTGGCCCTTTCTTTTTTTTTTTAGCACGTATAGCATGATGATTAGTCATAAGTGTGTGTGGTGTATGTGGGTTTGGAGTCATTTTGGAGGAATGCTGCGTGGCTTTTGAAGGCCAGGAAAATGAGGTCAAGACCAGGGCTGAGGTTAATGACATCATCAATCCGCTGCGGCCTTCGCTGCCCTCCGTCATGCATGTGTGTCGGCTGGGCCACCCACAGCCAAACACATAACACCGAGTGTTGTATCGTAGTTGTCAGGTTTACGCTTCACATCTAAAACATGTGTTCAACCCGACTCGAGTCCCATCTGTACACGGCCGTTTAGTCTTGGAGGTCAGCGGTGGTTGAAGTGCACAGATTTGCTATGTAGGTTTTATTCTTGCTTCTTTAAGGTTAATTAGTGACTTGGTTATTAGCATTTTGCATCTTGTTTTCAGCTATTTAGACCATGCATCTGTAGGGCCCTTATCTTTTAGATCATACACTACAGTTTAGAAGTATCTGCAAAATGGAAAGTTTTCAGGTGATAACAAAAATCTTTATTTTTAATGTAAGTAAATGTAAAAGCACATTCATTCTAAGCAGTTCACATCATAAAATTTTCACACAATGTAAGATGTCTGCTCATGTCTGCTGATTGCAAAAGTAAGAGATACTTCTTTTTTTTGGAGAAAGACGATATGATTTATCAATCCAAATATTGAATACAATACTATGTTGCACTTTTTCCATGCATTACTCTGGTTTTCCCCAATGCATCCATGTGTCAAAACAGCGGTAATTTAAATGTTGTGCGGGAAGCTAGTCCTTAGTGTCCAGTTTATTATGATTGATGCAAGTGATTGCAAACTTTTGAACAGTTATCACCATTTTAGCCTTTGTAATGCCAATGTTTCGGAAGGCTACAATATGAAAATTTGTTCTCCAGAAGAATAAGATATTAAGGCTGTGTTGAGCTGAATACATTTCTCTGTTATACTAAACCAGGTGAATTTGGTGCTCTTGTATTGGTATTGACAGACATGTAATTAAACATATCACATATCAGCATCAGACCAGAATTCCTATATTAATGCATCAAATAAAAAAAATCTGTTTTGTCAATATCTTTCAGCCTTACTACAAATGCAGAAGAATGTGCTAATTAGCTGGGGAGAGAGTCTGTGTTGCAGGATGAACGCATGAAAGCAGACGAAAGTGTCTCTCGTTATTTGTGAGTGAAGGATCAAGGGGAAAGGGTCTCTGACCAGAACCTGACCGCGCCCACTGTAAAAACGCAGCGGGAAAAGTGGTAACCACGGCTTTCGCTCATGTTTACGGGATGTTGAAAGAGGGGAAAAAAATGCTCATCTGTGTCCAAGTGTGGCTGTGGTACATTTACCAAGCGCTGAATCATTACACCAGCACAATTCAAGTTATCCACAAAAAACCCTGGCCTTGATATGTTCTCTCTCTGTCCACTTTTCATGGACTGTTTATTTTGAGGGATACTTCCACAGGTCTTTTAGTAGTGGATGCATCATAATGAAGGAGGCGATTCAGCAGCGTTAATGTTTGAATGTAAGAATTGGATTATAACCGATTAGGGTAATATTTAGTGAATTATGCTCTCAATTTTTTGTCAATTTTTAAAAACCTAAATCTTTGCGCTTTGTGTATTTTTGTATTATCTATATTTCACTACTGTGTTGTTTCTCTTGTAACATTTGTGTGTGCATGTGTTTTTAAAATCTTTTGAATTCTAGAAAAATAGCGAGGTAAAAGGTAAAATGTGAGCATTGTTAATCTTTTTTTATAAGAATGTTTTAAGCTAGTTGAATCTTTGTGAGGTCTGTCTTTTTCACTTGTTAGGAATTTATTAAATGACTCTCATAATTATAAACAGGTATCACTGTGTTGTTTAAAGGGAAATGCATAGTTCAGTTGTTGGGCTGTAAACAAAGCCATTCACAGTAGTTTGATGTGAAATGGTTCAATGCAAAGATATTTACTGATTCAGATTTTTTAATTTATTAGTGGTGGTGATAGTAACCAGGGGTCACAACATGTACAACACAAATATAGCCATTTTATTTGCTGTCAACAACTGCTAGTGAGAGTTTATATGTAAATTTGACAACAAGAAAATAGAGGGAAATCTGAGAGGTTTTCTTAGGGATTCTTTTGACAAAGCCCTGCTAAAACCTTTTTGTAAATCTATAGTAAAATGACATTTCAGACATCAGTTACCGTGTTTATAACTATTACATGTTGTAAGAGAGTTTGTGTTTTAAAAGAGAGCTTTTAGAGGCATTAAACACCTCAGGCATCTGGGTCTTCATCTTGGTTCATATCTTAACCATTTAATGATACAGAAATGGTTAAAAAAATTGGTAAATTCCCATTTAAAACACCCAAATACATGTATTGATCTAACATCACATTCCATTATCCAGGTTGGTATCCATTAATTTCTGAAAGGCCAATTGAGACATGGAAAGCTCTTTTGAAAGCTGTCTGTGTCCTCAACACTTTTCAGCAGCTCAAATCATAACCGTGAATTCTGTGTGCTTGTCATGCTCAGGTGCGGATTGCGCTGCAGTTGGAGGATGGGTCTCGTCTCCAGGGTTCTTTCTCCAGTGGCCAGAGCTTGTGGGAACTGCTTGAACACTTTCCCCAAACCAGGTCTGTTGATGGTTGTGATGTTTGTGTCATTGTGTGTCTTTTACACTCATATATGTATGAAACTTTGATGTATATCTGTTTGTACAGATATTAGGCAGTGCATTCAGTGAGGTGCTCTTATTTCTCAGTTATTTTATTGCCACTTAATAAAAGGATAGTCGTTGGATTCCGTCAACAGTAAAGAATAGGTCAACAATAGAGTTCAAGACGAGGCAGCAGGTGCAAAACAAGAAGACATTATAAACAAAAAACCCCCTGCGACCCAGAAGGAGAAGCAACTTACAGTGTGTGTGTGTGTGTGTGTGAGAGAATTGTATAAATCAACCCTGATTTGGCCTGTCATGAATATTACAAAATCACCTGACCACATTTATTTGAGCTGTGGTACTAGAAGTTGGTAGTCCTCAATAATCTCAAACAGACATGCTTATGTGGTTTCTGACAATCTGACAATCTGATTGGTAAAACCTGTAAAAACTTTAGACGAAAATCATTCTCAAAGATATCTAACCAAGCAATGCTGTATTTTTGCTTGCAGTTCTTTTGTCCACATTGTTTCGATGAACAGTTGTTAAATGAAAAACAGTATGGATTTAGTTGTAAATCCAAACACAACTTGGAAACAGCATGGAAAAGGAGAACTTTCAGATTTCCAACAAAAAGTGATGGTGAAGGTGGAGTGTGTAGTATAAAACCGTTACATACACGCACATATCGTAGCATAATTATACACAACCCCTTGTGCTAAATAGCTAGTTGATTAACTGTTTGGTCCATCAGAGAGCAAATAATGTTGTTTATATTGCAAGTTTTGGTATGAGAAAGTTCTAGTTTGTTTCATGTGTCTATTTACTGCCCACAGTGTAAGCTTCCAAATAAAAAAAAAAAATAAAAAAAAATTATCTGACAAAAAAGTTGGCTATAAAGAAAATGCAAAGTAATCAAAAATCATGATTGGTGCATCACTAATTTTATATTTTACATTTTATTTTTTCCACAAAAGAACTCAACAAGTAAATTGAAAATTAGTTAAATTACAGTTAAAACTGTAAAAGTGATGTTAACTTATTTTGTAAATTAGTTGTATGCAAATTTGTATAAGTGTGTTTGTTGTTTTTATTATTTGTTATTATTTGCCTGTGCTATAATTAGCCTCATGATCCAATACTAGAATTAGATGAACAAGAAAGACAGTTCATTTGTTTATCACATTTATTTGTATGTCAGTTAATCAGCTAAAATTTCATGATAATGACAGGACTAATCTTTACAGCTTTGATGTGGCCAGTATGTGTGAATACTGCACATGCTTGTTTTCCAGCAGCTCAAAGATGTGTCTCTCTCTCTCTCTCTCTCTCTCTCTCTCTCTCTCTCTCTCTCTCTCTCTCTCTCTCTCTCTCTCTCTCTCTCTCTCTCTCTCTCTCTCTCTCTTCTTTCTTTCTTTCTTTCTTTCTTTCTTTCTTTCTTTCTTTCTTTCTTTCTTTCTTTCTTTCTTTCTTTCTTTCTTTCTTTCTTTCTCTCTTTCTTTCTTTCTTTCTCTCTTTCTTTCTCTCTTTCTTTCTCTCTCTCTTTCTTTCTCTCTCTCTCTTTCTCTCTCTCTCTATCTCTCTCTCTCTCTCTCTCTCTCTCTCTCTCTCTCTCTCTCTCTCTCTCTCTCTCTCTTATTGCTCTCATTCCACAACGTCTTTCTCATTGGGTCCCTCTCACTCCACTGGGTGGTTTGGCACCTGTTCTGAAGTCTTTCTCTTATTGGCTGGAGTGGGCTGGCCACCAGCCAGCATGTTCCGTTCTCAGTCTGCCTGCTTCTCATCACTGTGACATCACAACTCAATTTTTGCTCCCCCACCCCCATGGAAGCTTCCAGAATTGGACTGACTTGGAACATAGTGATCAGAGGAGAAATGAATTAAGCCAACTGTTTCCTTTGAAATGTCTTTGAGTTGTGTAATGAAAATATATTACACCTCACAGATGGAGGACACACACGAAATCTCAATCACACCACACACATGCTTGTTGACACTCTGTCTTACTCACTGTATTTCTCATAAAGAGCATCGTAAAAGGACTGAAGCATGACGTTATTGCACGTACACGTACACATTGAATATGCACTTAGTCACATTCTGTCTGATTCACAGATGACAAATTAGACACTTATTTGTCGCTGTGTGTTTATTTATTTGGAGTTTATTTGAAGGTATAAATTATGTGTTGTGTAATTTTTAAGTACAGACATGTTATTGATGGAGCCTATATTATGGTGTGTGTGTGTGTGTGTGTGTGTGTGTGTGTGTATATGTATGCATGTATATGTGTATGTATGTATGTATGTATGTATATGTGAACATAATAACAGGTCTTAAGTTCATAATTTAATTCAAACTCCAGATAAGGAAACAGTATTACAGAAACATCCTAACTAGTCAAAATTTCTTAAATACGGTCCCTAACATCTTAACTTCTATTTGAACTGTCTGTTTCTATTGTTTTGTGCAGTGACAGGTAAGATTTCCTAACTTGAGATAGGATGCTAAAACAGTCTGTTTAGTATAAGGGATGATGAGAGGTTCTAAAAGGATCATGTGAAAATGAAATTTTTTTTGGTACATTAAATTAAATGACCCTTATTAGTCCCACAACAGGGAAATTTCTCCTCTGCATTTTACCCATCGGTGCAGTAAAACACTGCATACACACTAGTGAACACACACACTAGGGGGCAGTAAGCACACTTGCCCGCAGCAGTGAGTAGCCCTATCCACGGCACTCGAGGAGCAGTTCGGGGTTAGGTGCCTTGCTTAAGGGCAATTTGATCACATACTTTCGGCTCAGGGAATCAAACCAGCGACCGCCTGGTTCACTAACCTCCAACCCATGACTGGACATAAACCCACACAAACATTATAAGCAGACATCATGCATATATATGTTGTTACATTAAGCAAACATGATGTTGTGGTGACTGCAGTGGTCCCACCATCTGACCTGGTGTGTTTTGATGGTGTCTAGGTTATTTCATTAGGAACTGTTAAGTTACTGCTGTGATGGATTCTTAATGTAATGCCAGCCCGTTTAATTTATAACTTTATTTTATAGAGTGATTTTACTTTAGAGAGGAAAAGCATCTATGATGCCAGGTGAACCAGACCAACAAGGGGGCCCTTATGGTCACCATACCACTATTGCATTGATTTGTTTTCAGTTTCCTGTCCAACCAAACAGGTCTTTTAAACAGGGGAAAAGAACACAAAAAATGAGAAATGTTGACAAGAGCACCAGGCTGTAGGCAGTGTGGACCCCTGTCTGTGTGTAAGTGTTTGTGCCCTCTATGTCATTGTTGTTTTGATTTCTCTGTTTTTAACAGGATATCTGAGCTGGGAGTGCCGGGACCTACACCAGTGTGTGTATACATGAGAGATGAGGTAGAATGTCTGGCTTTTCTTTTCATTCCTCCCTTCCCTCTCTGCTCCTTCCTCCCAGTAATGTTTTTAAGATGTGATAACGTGCTCATATTTGTATGTGTTTGTTTAGATCAGTGGGAAGGAAGCTCTTCAGAAGACCTCTCTGAGGTCACTGGGGCTGACCGGAGGCAGTGCCATAGTGAGGTCAGACATGCTTACTTTTAACTAAATATAAATAATCAGATTATTACAGTGAGCATCTTGTGAACATGCCGTCATGCTATAATGATAGTTTGGGGAAAAAAAATTAATTCACAGTTTTCTTCCTGACCTAAATGTGGTCAATCAGCCAAGATGTGTTTGATGTCTGAACTTTACTCTTTAGTTTTATGCTGGAGGTGTGGATGTAGCTAACAACTGATGCAAACTTATACCTCACCTGTCAGCACTGTGCATGCTCTAGAACTAAATAAGATTTCTATTATACTAAGATATTATATTATAGTATTTTTGACTTTTTGCCCAGTAAGAGACTATTACAATATCAAAAATGTTTATTCATTTAAAGTAGGAACAGCTACTTGTCCATGGAAACCCATTTCATAAAGCTCCCTATGCACAGATCATATGCCGATGTTGCTTCCAGAGGCAGTGGAACTTTGTAGTGAGTGATGCAACAGGAAATAGACACTTAATAGCACAGTTATAGTACTTATATTTGCGCCTGAGCAGATATGAAGGCAAAAAAAATTCTTAAACTGACTTGGTGGCGTCCTAGTTTAAAGTCACTTAACTCTTTAGTAAAACATTCTATTGCCAGTGTTTGCCTATGATTACATGGCTGTATTCTTTATTTTTATACTAAAATTAGCAATGAGTGTATCTGTGAAAATAGAGAATGTGTTTACAATATTTAGGATTGCTAGTATTTTTTTTTTAGTTATCCAGTGTGTTTTCCTGTTTTTTTAGATTTAAGTCTATTTCTTAGGCTAAAATTTATTACTTGTTAGCTACATTAGCTTTGTCGCTCCAGCACAAGAAAGAAGAGGCAAGCTTAGAACACATGTATTGGCAGACTGACTGCATTTGGGAAAAACTGTGATTTTTTTTAAATTACTTTCTATATTATCATTCTCAGCTAATGTTGTCGCTCTATATTTTTCTCAGGTATGTAGTAAAAGGGGGTAATGCTCTTGGGCCAGGTGAGCCCATGGAAACAGCTGCCACACCAACTGACACCGTTGCCATAGCAACCGCATCCCAACCGCCTCCTGAGCACCTTGAGGCACCCAGTGGGGTGTCCACTGCTGTTAGCTCAGCACTTCCAGATAAGCCAGAAGAGCCTGCACCTGCCCCAGTTCCTATGGAAAACCCCAACCCACCCTGTCAGAGCACTGAAACCGCTGTTCACATAAGCCAAGCGCTTCCTGTCCAACAGGAAGAGGAAGAGCCTCCTCAAGACCAACAGCAAGCTGTACGGCCCAAAATCAGGCAGGCTGTTAACCAGGAGCAACAGCAGTCAAGATCAAGTCCACAGGTGGATGATGAACAGCCAGGGCCATCCCACGCCAACTTACCCACACACAGTAACTTTGTGCCTTTCTCTGGTGGTGGACAGCGGCTGGGTGGATCTGGTGGTCTTCATCATTCTTCTTCATCATCATCCTCTTTATCACCACTCTCTAGTGGACCACCAAAAGCCAAGAAGGCCAAACCAAGCCATGAAGTCCAGGTGAGTGTGCCTAGGCAAAATTCAGTTAATTATTTAGTAAATTTTCTGAGGGGGGGACATGTAAAATGCAATTGGTATAAAAGTTATGGCTCAAACTCAGATTTTTCAAATTGTGTACCAGGTTTGTTCTGTGTAGAAGATATGATAACTTATGTTATACGCTTAGAAAATAAATTCACGAGGGGTGTTCTAACTTTTGCATTTGACTATATGCATCTGCATATCATTGTGCACACTGTGAACTAATCGCTGCTGGTTCAGCAAGAAGGTATATGTCAAGTGTGTGGAGTTGGATTGAATAATTGTGGTGCCTTTAAAATTAAGGATGCACAATGAAACCAGAAAATTATCAGTATTGGCAGATTTGTTGTCAAAGAACAAATGTTTAGATTGGACCCATATTTAAAACCGATATTGATGGTGTACAGTACTGTGCAAAAGTCTGAAATCACCCTTAAATTTTTATTTCCAGTCAAAATGGCCATTGAGTACAAGTTATTCATTTTTGAAGAGATATTTCTGAGGAGATTAAACACAAGATAATCCACTTGCGTAAAGAAGGGAAGGTCAAAAAATAAGTGAACAAAAACAGACATTTTCAAAACTGGAACTAATAATATAGAGAAAATGGAACTTCTAACAACCATGCAAGCTCACCAACACTCACTATCACATAAACAATAGTACTTAAAATTGAACGAAGTAGCAATGCACAGTCAGGGGACGAAAGAAAAAGCTAAAATATGGTGCATGTGTGCTGCTGTGAATCACCCTGTAAAGCCTAAGAAAATAATGAAAAAGTAAGAGGCATTGGGTCGCATTACACCTGAGTTTTTACTTCATGTATTAATGTCATGCCCACAGGCTCAAATACAAGGTCAGCTCGATGTGTTTAGGTCTCAAATGCAAAATCACCGTTATAATGATGACAATAGTAGACAATCCTTCACTATGTTTTGAGTTTTCTTTGCACACTCACAATCCTTGATTCATCTGGAGGGATCTGAAGCACAGCCAGTACAAAATGTTCTTCTGCGTGTTGCATGCAATTACAGATTTTCACAGGAGAGGTCTCCAAATCTCTAAAACTTACATATTACAGCTTTAATGGCCATTTTGACTAGAAATTAAATAAAGGAAGGGTGGTCTCTGACTTTTGTACAGTACTGTGTATATTGTACTCTGGACGAGCAGAATAATTCAGTGACTCTGGTCTGCTGCACTACTATATCTACATTTGTATTAATTTTATTTATTGTGCTGAATTTGTAAATGTTATATATTTCCGTAGTGCTAATCTGTATAGACATAGTCCCAGTTTGTACATTTATTAAAATGTCAGCATCAGATATGAAAAATATCCTATAAAAGCATCTGCAGTTCTTATATCGAAATGTCTCTCAGAGAAATGCAGAAAGAAGGAATTTTTGCATTCCAGGGTGAGTGCTTATGTACATAGAGCAATATATATATTTTTTTTCTCGCAGTGTTTTGATTGAAATGCACAGCATGTGGTTGACCCCTGCCTGCCAAATGTTTCAGTGCAGCACACATATAATCTTCACTCTGTTCCACAAATGAGGGAGTGCTTTCAGCTCCTGTTTAGAGTTAACCAACTGCTCCTCTTTCTTTGTCTTTTTGATTAAAGCTTAGAAGACATGCTTACCAACCTCAACCAAGCCTCCCCTCCTTCTTAAAGCTCCAGAATAGATTTGTTTCTATAATGTTTCACATAGTGGGTGTGATCTTTGATCTAATGGACCATTGCTTTTATTAATCATCCATATATGGGTTTTGATATCATACTATTGAGATTTTTTTTTAAGATTAACTGTGAGTAACAGTAACAGAATAATTTACTATTGATTTTTAGCTTCCCTGAGTGGCTATCCTCATGAACGGTTTTATTTTGTTGACGTGCACTAACACACCAGCCGCTGGTTGGTTGCTTGATTGCTAACATATTGTTTGCTGTATCTGCTTATGCTGGCGATGGCTTTGAAGTGCTGTTGTGGTGGAAAAGAGACTTCAGGCTGTTGTGTCTACTCAAATATGTCTCAGCAGAAGTCACATGCGCAAACACAGTTTGCATGCACACTAAGGATGGGCAATATTTCTGCATGTTATAATCATTAGGATAGAATATGTCACACTGGGCTTTTCTGAATCTCTCAAGGGTATCGTCAGTACTTCAGTATCATTGAGAAGACAGACATAGGACCACTTATCAATAACAGACTTGAACTTGAGTTGAATTTATGGTTCTGTATGAGCATTCTGTGGTCAGGAACACTCATTTTACTTCATTTACACAGTCAGAAGCGAGTTGCCTTGTGAGTTAGTGTCCTTCAGAGTGACACAAGGTAAACACATACTTTTTATGCCTAATTGTAGTATGGTGTGATTTATACCGAAACAATTTAAAGTATTAGGATTGTCATTGTCTTTGAACCTGTATGGCACAAATAACGCAGCATACATACAGTTCAACACGTTAATTCCCTCACATCTAGGGGTATTACAATACACGTTAGTAATGATATTTTCATCATGGGTGTGGTAAAATGATACACTCCACTGATTTACAGTATGTACAGGAACGGTTTCTATAGTTAACAGTTTTACACTGTGCACGATATGACTTTTGTCCTTTTTTGGGATTTTTTTTTTTTCTCCAAATTTAGATCAGACAGCCAAACACACTCAAAGGACAGCGCCAACCATTGTTACGCCAGACAGTGCTGATTAGCATCGTGTTGAGTGATTGGGGAGAGCCTTTTTTTTTTTTTTCGAATTTGCAAACTGATGTCTTCACTTCAAGTTCATGAAGCATTTTTAACCACTGAAAGTACAAGAAGAATGTCAGAGAAAGACGATGAAATAGATTCATCAATGATAAATTGATCATTTTTCTTTTACCCATTGCTTAAAGTACTTTTAAGATGAAAACTCTGGGTAACAGCCCATTCTGCTAAAAAAAAAAAAAAAAAAGAAAAGAAAAAGAAATTCAATAAACGGAACGAAGCAATCCTTTGAATTCCTAAAGGAGCTTTGCTGCAGTGCTCTGTGTGTGCATTTGTGCATGTGGTAGCGCTCAAGGCTCTGTTTCAGCTAGCATCAGCTATTTCAAAGCTCAGAGTATTAAAATGAGTGATCAAACTACAGGAACAACCTTTAACTCATACAATTTCATAGCTTGATGGGCTTTTTTTCTGTGAAAACGTTTTGTTGCTCCTTAAGGCAAATATAGTTATAAATATATATATTTTTATTGTCACAGAAAACGTGGTTTTAAATAATGAAACAATTCAACAATTTTCTCAATTTATTTTACCGCATTTTTAAAAATTCCTTATTGTCCCAACCCTGGATAGATTAAATTATTTTGTGTTTCCTAATTGTTATATTATGAAATAAAAACGGTTTGTTTATTTAATTAATAAATGAAATGTCTTTTTTTAAATATGGCACTGCTTTTTGCTGGTGCATTGTGTGTGTGATCCAGCTTTTTCACAAACCTCAGAAAAAACAAATATTGTAATACATGTCATGTTTTGGGAAAATGTCTTCAATTTGAATTGAAGACATTTTCCCAAAAATGTGGTCTTCTTTTTTTTCCCCCAAGCCCCCCCCCCCCCCCCCCCCCCCCCCCCCCCCCCCCCGCATGCAAACTGAGGCAGACCTAAAAAATCTTTAGTTAAACACTCACTTGAGTTCAGTCAAAATCTTGTATGCAACTAATCATTCACATGACAGTGTTCATCTGTCTTTCTCTCTCTGTCTCTCATTCTGTTTCCTTGCTTTCCCTGAGTTAAACCCACACTAAATAGGTTTGTCAGTATAAAGCCTCAGCCTGTCGCTCTGTTTCTGTAATTATGGGACATCATCGCTTATCCTCAGCCTTCAGCCACCATAGCCTTCGCAGCAGCCGCACTGCCACTACTCTGTCTGGAATAGAAAGACGCAGCCTTGTCATTTGCCCCTCGTCCACTGTTGGACGGGCGTTTCTGAGGTTTTTCCCTGTCTACTCCTTTTTTTAGTGGCCTTTAATGTTCTTTTTCTCTTTTGTTTGTTTTCAGAGTTCAAGTAGTGCCAGGTTTGGAGCAAAGGATTCAGTGGAAGGAGAGGAATATCTGGAGGTAAAAAAAAAAAAAAGACTGTCCGTCCATCCATCTAGCCATCAATCCATCCTTTACCTGAATAGGCTTTGTTGATAATGCAAGATGAGCGATTTCTCATCTGCAGAATTATTGAGATAAACACAATTATTGTGATCCATATTCAGTTAAGAGCCATTCCATACACCTCTCATTTTTCCCCAGTAGTAATTACCATATAATTATGGGCTAGCTTCTAGTACTACTTAATCATTTATGAGAATAACAATATTCAGTATAGGTAACACTGTTAACAACCAGCGATTCTCTGTTTCATTTTCTTTGTTTTATTTGCATGTGCCCCAGAATTTTTACCAGCCTTAAAATATGTATATGTGTGATTAATTAGTTGATAATGTTCTGTTTTTGGTACCTATAATTATTTATGATCTTTTCTGTTGTGTACGATTTTAAATTAACAATTCTTAATTATAGATTGATGATTGTACAATAGGATTGGCTAAATAAAGATCACATGACATGATAAATGAAATACTAATTTGCATAACATCAACAATCATTTCAATCATAAATAATAAATTATTTAAATGATCAGTAATACCATTTAGCAGTCCTTACAGGTTGTTGACTGAGTCATATGTCCTGGAGTTGTATTAGCTGAACTCTGCGCTGTTAAAAAAATAAAATAAAATAATAATAATAATAATCCATTACAGTCTTTGAGTGACAGCAACAATACACAATAAAATACACTACTGTTCAATAAATAATTAAATTTATTATTCATTATAATTACAGTCAGCAAGTGAAAAACAAGTTCACACATCCTCCACTGAGAACACACATCTGTATTTTTTTCTTGCACATGTTCTGAATATTTGCTGCATTTAACATATTGTGAAAAAATTTAAACATAAAATGTGACTTCTGAAAAAGTTATGGCATGTTTTATGTGTTGTGTTTTATTTTTTTTACCGATATGTTAAAATTAAACTGGGAACTACATTTGCAGAAAATTTGACAGGGGGTGTTTGGACCTTTGCATATAACTGTTCTTAAGTTGAGCTTATACAGACTTCAGCTGATGCATGCGGTCATATGTGTGTATATTAAGTAGTTTTATTACAGTTTCAAACAACCAGCCAGTCCGATTTTTGAATTAGTTTTATAGGTTTATACTTCCAATTTTACTCCAGATAGACAGAAATAAAGAGTGAAGATGATTGTGTTGATCAATGACGCACTTGGCGCCCAGTGGTACTGCAGTTGTCATGCTAACAGGGTAGCACAAACTCCTAAACACCAGCACAGCAAACACACATACATGGACTTAATGAAAGTCTAGAAAATTCAGTTCAAATTTAGTTTACCTCAGCTTCTCACAAGGATCTATAGATAGAGCTCAGTCAGTCCGGTCATAAGCAGGGATTGACGACCATAATGCATTTTCCTTCATACTGTGATGTATTTCCTCTGGGCTAGCTCAGTGATAGGTGGGGATGATGGAAGGGGGGAGGTTAAACATGACATTAGTGGTTAATATTATTTTCCCACCCACTCATGCATAGTAATGTAATCAAAAATCAGAGGATTTGCGCAAGTCATTGCATTTTTATTATGAGAAAACAAACCTTTGTTTTATAAATGCTGTCATGGTTATCATGATTAATATGTCCAGGGACCATTCTTATAATGTGCTTGACTTCTGCTGCTCTCATTCTTCAGTTGCTGGACAGGGAGCCACTCATCTACCACCTGGACTCAGCAGTCCGGCGTAGCAGTGGCGATGAGGAGTTGACAGATGAGTTCTTCGAAGTGACTGTGGATGATGTGAGGAAGAGGTTCTCACAGCTGAAGAGTGAGAGGTGTGTGTGCATACTGGGAAACCTGAACTAACTTGCAATTTGGACCTTTTAGCTCTGCCTACTTAGATTTTTTTGTTAATTTGCATAATGTGCAAAACTTCCTAGGTTTTTCGCTTAGTTCTCATAAAACTTTTATTGAAAAATTCCTGAATCTCAGTCATGTGAACATTTTGACTTTTTTAAGCATGTGGCTACCATATTTATTGGTTAATTAGCATATAATTAATCAGTTCATTAATCAAGCATAGAAGTGATCAGCCATCTAAAATTGTTTACTGTATGAGCAAAAATATGGACAAGCTGATGAGCTCTGAGGACTGTGTTGAGGAACTTTGTTGAGAATGCTGTAGAGAGTCTGAGGAAAAAGCTTTTATGAAGACGATAGAATGACTTTTCATAGAAACTTTGATGAGGTTTTTGAGGCAGGAGAGGAAGGGAGGGATTCAGAGTGGAGGTCTTGAACCCAAAGGAGGCAAAGTTGAGGGTAAGTGAGGCAGATAAAGAGAGAGAGAGGCATGAGTTTTTGTGGTTTGGTGATCTTTGCCCTTTCCCCTCCATACATGCTGTGCTCTTCAAACAGGCTTTCATTTGAGAGAAGGAGAGTTATTCTGGCTCTAAATTACTGCCTTCAACCCCACTCATACACACACAGCGGTGGAAAACATCTCTCTCTCTCTCTCTCTCTCTCTCTCTCTCTCTCTCTCTCTCTCTCTCTCTCTCTCTCTCTCTCTCTCTCTCTCTCTCTCTCTCACATCGTTCTTTTTTGTTTTCTTGCTGTCTTTCCGCACTGTCCCCACTTACTTTCTCATTCATTTTTTTACGATCGTCTCTCAAAGCAGCCAGTATGAAGAGACTACCAGAGATGAGTGTGTGCATGTTTTCGTTTGGTATGCGTGCGTAATGCCATTTGAGTGCTACCGCAGCAGACATGTGTCTGTGACCAAAGGCCTCATCTCCGTCTCGCTCTTTGAACTGCTCACCGAGCGTGTTTGTCTGTCTTTGTACAGTGTGTATCTGTCTGTTTAGTTTGTGTATTTTTTTTTGTTTTTTTTGTACTGGTGTGAATAGAATTGCATCTGTGTAGTTTTGTGTGAGAGGGTTTCTTTGGATGTTTGTGAGGCAAGGAAAAAATGCTACTGCTCACCAAGCCTTCAGGGAAAGAGTACAGTACAGAATTCTTATGCTGATTTTAGATGGTGAAACTTTCATGCAACTTTAGTTGCTTGAAACTTACATGAAATTAAGTTGCGCTTGAGTGACATTAATTTATGACATTAACATTTTGAGATGGTAACAGCACTTATAGGAATTCTACTTTGTTTTAGGGCAGTGACACACCAAGCTGTCTCTCCTCCATATGACATCGCCAGGCTGTTAGTGTACATCGGTAGTAGGGTTTATCTGACGATTAATTATCATATAAATAAGTGCAGTTAACATATCTTTTTTGTTAAGTGTATGCAGCTATTAAAGTACAATGGACAAATGAACTAATTAGCCGTCTTGCTTCCTAGCTGTGTTTTTTTTTCTCAAAAGTGAAAATATAAGCACAAAGCAAAATGTTTATTCTGCTAGCAAACATGCTAAATACCTAACACATAAACAAGATTGTAATAATTCTGACAGGCCTAGTTTGGGTGGTATGTCCCACAACATTGGCTGTAGTTGGCCTTTGTAGGTATTTTGGCCAGTTGAACATGTTGAATCAGTTTTGAGAGCATAGTGAATTGGCACAGGAGAAGAGAAATGAAACGAAGGCCAGTAAACAAAACTTTCATGAGGGCACGCATAAGAGTAGCCTTATTTTTCAACACCAGCGCAGGGGGCAATGTTTTATCACTACCACATGGGGTTTTATTGTATTGAGCAGTATTTGAATGTTGTGTTCTCAACGAGAAAATGACACAAAGGCTCTAAAGGTGCTCTGATAAAACAAAGGGATGGTCATTCGTTCATACCCTTAGTGCACATTGTATTTCTCTGTTTGTCTGTCAAACTTTCACTTTTAAGTATGTAAGCTTTATTACCCAGCTAACAGTGTGTTATTTTCACTTTCTCAAACTAAATTTTGCTAAAACTCACAACTGACAAGCCTTTAAAAATGATCGTACAATATATTCTTTACTTTTCATGTGGCAGTTTTACAGTTTAATCTGTGACCTTCTACTATAGAACGTTCTTCTGTTTTGTGCAGGCATGTTACGGTTTAGATCAGTTGCATGCGTTTTTGCGTACAGATGCCCTGTTAAATTTGTGAACATTGATATCTATCAATAGAAATGGTACACAAATATGGAGAATAATAAGTTTAAGAACATTTTCCCACTTTTGTAATATTACCATTTCGAGACACAAGTGATGTGTGTGTGTGTGTGTGTGTGTGTGTGTGTGTGTGTGTGTGTGTGTGTATATGCATACACTGTGTGGCCAAAAGTATGTGGATCTTCTATTTATTGAATTCAGGTGTTTCAGCCAAACACACTGTTTGCTAATAGCTTGGGGATGCAGAATGCTGAGGTGCATAGCATGTTAAAAACCACACATCCTCTGTTGCATCACTTACCGCAGAGTTGCAGGCTGATTCTGGAAGTAACAGCGCAAGAACTGGTGGTTTGAAGCTTAATGAAATGAGCCATGTCAAGTGTCGGCTCGAGTGGTGCAGAAGCGCACTACCACTGGAGTTGGGAGGAATGGACCCATGTTAAAAACACTCCTCTGGAGTGATGAATCACGCTTCTCTATATGATAGTCTAATTGTTGAATCCGGATTTGGCAGATGCCAAAATGCATATTGTCAACAGTAAAGTTTGGTGAAGGAGAGATGGTCTGTGGCTGTTTATCAGAGACAGTTTGTTTTTTATCAGAGAGGGTGATGGTAATGCTGCAGCGTACAATTATATGCTTCATACTGTGACAGTAGTTTGAGGAAGGCCCGTTCCTGTTCCAGCATGACTGTGCTCCTGTGCCCAAAGTAAGCTCCATAAAGACATGGTTTAATATGTTTGGTGTAGAGAAACTTCATGTGGCCTGCATAGAGTCTTGACCTCAACTCCACTGAAATTGGGAATGCCGATTGCGAGCCAGACCTTCTTCTCCAACATCTGCACCTGACCACAGAAATGCTCTTTTGTCTGAATGGGCAAAAATTCCTACAAACACACTTCAAAACTTGTAGAAAGCTTCCCAGAAGAGTGGAAGCTGTTGTAACCACAAAGGGCTGGGAGCATCGCTGTGTCAGTGGAGTGGAATGGGTCCATCAAATATACATAGATCAGGTGGCCACATACATACATGCATGCATACATACATGCATGCATACATACATACATACATACATACATACATACATACATACATACATACATACATACATACATACACGGCCAAAAGTGTGTGTGTGTGTGTGTGTGTGTGTGTGTGTGTGTGTGTATGTGTATGTATATATGTAAATCAAACTTCTGTGAAATCAAACTGTCCACTTAGGAAGCAACACTGATTGACAATCAATTTCACATGCTGTTGTGCAAATGGAATAGACAACAGGTGTAAATTATTGGCAATTAGCAAGACACACTCAATAAAGGAGTGGTTCTGCAGGTGGAGACCACAGACCACGTCTCAGTACCTTTCTGCTTTCTGGCTGATGTTTTGGTCACTTTTGAATGTTGGTGGGGCTTTCACACTCGTGGTAGCATAAGACAGACTCGACAACCCATACAAGTGGCTCAGGTAGTGCAGCTCATCCAGGATGGCACATCAATGCGAGCTGTGGCAAGAAGGTTTGCTGTGTCTGTCAGCGTAGTGTCCAGAGCCTGGAGGCACTACCAGGAGACAGGCCAGTACACCAGGAGACGAGGAGGAGGCCGTAGGAGGGCAACAACCCAGCAGCAGGACCGCTACCTCTGCCTTTGTGCAAGGAGGAACAAGAGGAGCACTGCCAGAGCCCTGCAAAATGAGGCCTCCAGCAGGCCACAAATGTGCATGTGTCTGCACAAACGGTTAGAAACCGACTCCATGAGGATGGTATGAGGGCCCGACGTCCACAGATGGGGGTTGTGCTCACAGCCCAACACCATGCAGGACACTTGGCATTTGCCAGAGAACACCAGGATTGGCAAATTCGGCACTGGCGCCCTGTGCTCTTCACAGATGAAAGCAGGTTCACACTGAGCACATGTGACAGACGTGACGGAGTCTGGAGACGCCGTGGAGAGCGATCTGCTGCCTACAACGTCCTTCAGCATGACCGGTTTGGCAGTGGGTCAGTAATGGTGTGGGGTGGCATTTCTTTGGAGGGCTGCACAGCCCTCCATGTGCTCGCCAGAGGTAGCCTGACTGCCATTAGCTACCGAGATGAGAGCCTCAGACCCCTTGTGAGACCATATGCTGGTGCAGTTGGCCCTGGGTTCCTCCTAATGCAGGACAATGCTAGACCTCACGTGGCTGGAGTGTGTCAGCAGTTCCTGCAAGATGAAGGCATTGAAGCTATGGACTGGCCAGCCCGTTCCCCTGAATCCGATTGAGCACATCTGGGACATCATGTCTCGCTCCATCCACCAACGCCACGTTGTACCACAGACTGTCCAGGAGTTGGCGGATGCTTTAGTCCAGGTCTGGGAGGACATCCCTCAGGAGACCATCCGCCACCTCATCAGGAGCATGCCCAGGCGTTGTAGGGAGGTCATACAGGCATGTGGAGGCCACACACAATAATGAGCCTCATTTTGACTTGTTTTAAGGACATCACATCAAAGTTGGATCAGCCTGTAGTGTGTTTTTCCACTTTCACTTTGTGTGTGACTCCAAATCCAGGCCTCCATTGGTTAATAAATTTGATTTCCATTGATTATTTTTGTGTGATTTTGTTGTCAGCACATTGAACTTTGTACAGAACAAAGTATTCAATGAGAATATTTCATTCATTCAGATCTAGGATGTGTTATTTGAATGTTCCCATATATATATATGTATATATTTTATACATTGTATAAAAACAAGCATAAGAGTGTGTGTGTGTGTGTGTGTGTGTATGTATGTATGTATGTATGTATGTATGTATGTATGTGTGTGTGTGTGTCTTTCAAGTCGTCATGTTATTTTGGTTCTAAACGTGGAATCCAGCTTGGGTAGATATTGAAGAGTTAGTCTGAAGCGGCATGTCACTTCTGCCCTCCAGCGCTCAGCGGGGGACATCTCGGGGCTCTAATTGACTGATTTGTAATCTTGTTTATTTTGGATAGGAGCCAGACACCCTGAGGTGTTCCACCCGTTTTCCTTAATTGGCAGTGAGCTTGCTGTTGCCCCATTGGTGGATCAGACAGGCTGATGGCATGGTTTCTGCTATGTAATTGGTTCCAATTATGAACCATAGAATTAAGGAACCGCAAGGATCTGTCTATGTCTGGCCTGCCTTTACACACACACACACACACATGCACACACAAAGCAGTAAATGTCAGAGTCTGGAATGGTATTAATCATATGTGTGATGGGCAATCAGATGCCTTTCTCCATAATCGTTTCTTTTACTCTTGTGCGCCAAACAGATCTTTTCATCTCTCTCCAGTACTTCCAGTACTGGTTTCATGTTTACTGTCTTCATGTTTTAGTGAACAGTTCACTTAATGTTTCTCTCACTCTTACTCTCACTCTCACTTTCATTCTCTTTCTAAGGAGGGCATTGGAGGAGGCCCCTCTGATAACTCAGGCTCTGAGGGAGGCTCAGATGAAAGAGAAAATGGACCGGTATCCCAAAGTGAGATTTTTTTCACATCTCAGCACATAAGAACTAGAAACCCTAGACACCTACAGCCACTTCTCACCACCTATTATAGACTGTTGTCTGTGGTTTACTAGTTGTCTTTTTCTGCTTATGTTGTTCTTTCATTACTGTATTACCGATATTTTGTCGAGTCACCCTTTAGTGCTGTCAAAGTTAACATGTTAAATTATTAACAGCACATATTTTAATGCTGTAAATACATTTTCCTAGTTTAACCCTTAGAACCATACTCTTGTGCAAAGAAAATAGGTCAAGCCCATACTAAACAAAATAAATTGGTTTTGTCTTTTGGGCAGGTCAGAGACCAGATTTAAAATTTGGATTGGGGTTTTATATTAAACACAAAGTAGCTTGGCAGATTTTTAAAACTGTTTGTAACCATCAGTGCTGACTGGAATAGTGTCTTCTTTCCGTAAAAGTTTATCTTCAAATTTACCCACTGACTTCAACATTTAAAAAAACAAAGGGAAAGCAAACCCATCATAAATTACTTAATCTGTCTAATTCTTCCCCACGACCCTGAGGGAGAAGTCCAGGGGAGATGCTTTACTTTTTTAGTAGTACTAGTCCGGAGACTAACAGCAGTTTAATGTAAAGGGAGTTACAATATTCTAAATGGTCATTTCCCTTATTTATTTGTAATGGTTTTATGTAACAGGTGGTGCTGAGAGTCCAGTTTCCTGACAGGAGAGTACTCCAGGGCTTCTTCAGACCACAAGAAACAGGTTTGAGTGTCTTTCATGACCAATGGAAATTGTGCTTTAAAATGGAAAACAATGCCACATTAAAGTGTGGTCTTATTTTCACGTAAAAAATGACCAGGGACCTCCCAACTTTTGCATATGACTGTATATATATTAGGAGCTGCAAAAAAATTACAGATTTTAAAAAATGCTTACAAGAGACTTTGAGTATATGACATTTATGATTTTACAAATGTGTTTTTGAATAACAGTTAATATATTACATTTGATATAATTTGAAGTACAGGGTGGGCCATTTATATGGATACACCCAAATAAAATGGGAATGGTTGGTGATATTAACTTCCTGTTAACTTCCAACAAACTTATTGAGAATTTCACAAGAAAAACAACGGTGTGCTTGGTTTTAACGTAACTTTTATTCTTATAAAATAAGTTATTTACAAGTTTCTGACCACTTATAAAATGTGTTCAAAGTGCTGCCCATTGTGTTGGATTATCAATGCAACCCTCTTCTCCCACTCTTCACACACTGATCACCGCAGAAGAAATGCTAGCACAGGCTTCCATCTGTAGTTTCAGGTGCTGCACATCTTGTATCTTCACAGCATAGACAATTGCCTTCAGATGACCCCAAAGATAAAAGTTTAAGGGTCAGATCGGGAGACCTTGGGGGCCATTCAATTGGCCCACAACGACCAATCCACTTTGGAAGCTGGCACGTTCCCTGAGTTTTTCCAGCAAGATGGTGCACCACCACATTATGGGTGTCAGGTCCGAGCATTCCTAGATGAACAGTTTCCTGGAAAGTGGATTGTTCGTCGTGGGCCAGTTGAATGGCCCCCAAGGTCTCCCGATCTGACCCCCTTAGACTTTTATCTTTGGGGTCATATGAAGGCAGTTGTCTACCTCCATAGTATTCAAGCCTCCTGTTGCAGATTCTTCACTGAGCGCTTGTCTTATTGTCTGATCATTTAAAGTGCTTCCACACATGATTTTTTTTTTCCTGCTACATCTCTGCTGATTTACCCACAATGTTTGTTGTGCTCTAAAGATGATGTGTTTGGCTGGCATCAACTGTAATTTACATTCTTTTTACCAATTTCCATATAGTAACAATAACTGTTCTATCAAAGACTTTTGCAAATGAAATTTATTTTAAGATACAATTTTTTTAACATCAACATAACATTAACAAATTTAATAACATCAAAACAAATGGATCCTCAAGTATTCAAGTCATCTAGAAATGACCATTGTGTGTTTTCTGCTTTTAGTTGCTGCACTGAAGGAGTTTGTCAGATCTCATCTGCAGGATCCAGAGCTCCACTTCTACCTGTGTAAGTGTAAAGACACACACTCACACATGCTTGCACACACGCAGAACAGGTTTGATGTTGACTTTCACTCTAACACCAGTCACTCGACTCAACTTCTTTCTCTCAGTGTGTCATTTTAGCTTCAGTTGGCTGGAATCAGGCCTATGTTGGCTGATGGCAAATGATGGCTCATTTGACCTGCTAACTAAGCTATCGTTTGCCTAGCCAAAACACTACAGTCCCAAACACCACAGAACAGATTTGACTCGGTCACTCCAGCACCAGTCACTTGGCTTATTTTTTTATCATGTGAACCTAGCTAGATTAGTTAGAATCAAACCTATACTTTGTTGTGTTTATAAGAAAGTCACTTGGCGGCCAATTTGCAACACCGCGAGGCAGTTATTTCTAGCCATAAAAAAAGACCAAGCTCCCATCACTTTAAATGGAGAGATACTGAAATACTCGAAACACTCTAAACTGATGGTCAAATTAGTTTCAGAAACATCTTCAGGTTAAAATCTGACAAAAACGTCATAAACTGTTTGTAGCATTTGGCTCACAAAAAAAAAAATGTTTTCTGACTACTGAACTGGCACAGATCTCCGCAGCGGGAGGTGGGCTTTCACCACTTGCATCATAACCAGCAAACTGACTGCCTTTTTTATCTTGAAGAGTAAGACTTTATCTGCAAATAGGCAAATATTGAGTATTATGAGCTTTGCCATGCATATTTCAACTACTGACCGGTGTCTTCATTTACAATGCCTCTGGTGGCACAGTTTGGGTCTATAGCCTGTTCCATAAGCTAACATTAAGTTAGTTGATCAGGCTACAGAGGAACAGGTGTAATTTCACCTTTTTGTCTCTTCAGCACCAGTTGCTCCACTTCACTCCCTCAGATTTGAATCAGTATCATCTAAACATGTTCTGTGGTGAGCAGATAGTAACTAAGCGAATGCTAACCAGCTCCTCCCTCTTGGTTAGCAGCACCATTCAGCATTTCCCAGTTCCCCAGATAGATAGTTTGACTGCTATTGATTGATAGCTTGAAAAGCATCTACTGTGTTAGTAGCATCTACTTATTTGGTGACCATGTAAGTGAACTAAAATATGATTATTTTCTTTATAGAAATAATGCAGGATGTGACTACACAAAAGTGGCATAAATACTTATGTCACTTAAGATGTTTTTATGTTTTTACATTTAAATCATGTGATTTTAACATACCCATAGCTGACAAGTGTAACTGTACAAATATTTAATATTTATTCATTTTAAATAATAACAAAGTGTCTATAGCTCTGCTTAGATGTGGCTGATTGTGTCTGACATTCAGTGCTTTCTTTATATTCTGAATATACCTGCTTTATTCAAATACCTGATTGTGTAAATGTGTCCTAAAATCCACATATTTGATCATGTTTTGCATGATCATGTTTTCTTTTCTTGCCAGTTATTGCACCTCCCAAGACTGTGCTGGATGACCCCAACGCTACTCTTTTTCAGGTGAGCCTCAGGATGCGTGTGCTTGTGTGTTTATCTGTATGAGGATGTTTGCGTGAGAGCTGTTTTGCGTGCCAGCCACAGCTGTGTGCATTTGGACACATATTTCCATGTGATGTATCTGGCGTGAGAGTGGGGTGTTTTTTTGGGTTCGTGAGGTGGACGTGTATGCGAGTTCTCAGTGGGTGGTCATGGTTTGGTCAGTAGTACGGGGATAATGGTTTGATTACAGTAGAGCTGATTGCGTGCTATTCCTGTAGACCCCCTGTGGCCCCCTCGGCAACTACAACACACACACACACACACACACACACACACACACACACACACACACACAAGAACAAGAGTAATATGAGCTGTGCGCTTGGTGGAGGGACACATGAACTATAAAATAAACAAAACTTTACCACTGCAGGTGGCCATTTCAGACAACATCGGGGTTGGTATTTACAAAGAAGTACTTATTTAGAAGACATATTGGATCAGATTCCTCCTTATTTATGATGGTTGTTGTCACAAAAAACTGATTCTAGATCAGCACTTCTAAAACTGGTGGTTTGTGTATGGAGGGCCTTAATCACGTCAGCAGGTCTGTGCAGCCTTAATGAAGACCTCAATGTGATTTAAGAGAAGTTTTTTTTTTTTTTTTTTTTTTTGCAAAATTTTTATGGAAAGTATTTGTTTGGGTGACTGTTGACTGTTTGCAACACTAACCTTTTAGCTTCTAGTTCTTCTCTAAAGACACAAAATTTGGACACCAAACATCTTGTCTGGTCATCTATGGGAAGGGTAATTTGTTTAAATTTGACTTTTTGTCAACAAAAAGAGGCCCACAGATTTTTGGCTATCAGTACAGATGAAGTACTGATGTTTATAGACTTTTTAAATATTATAAGGAATAAATACCTCAAATCTGAGAGTCATTTTTTTCCAGAAGATTTGAATGGTTTCCTGCACTCTCTTTCTCAGTGGTTAAAAGAAGGTGAAGCTCATGGTCAGCTCGAGGTCAAGGCCAGTCATCCACTGCGCTTATGGATTAGTTTAGCAGCAGAGGACTGGGGGACCAGGTCTGAAAAAGGGTGAGGGAGAGGGGGATAGGGAAAAAAAAAAACGAGTGAATGGAAGAGGACCGGCTGATCTGAGGCGCCTCTCCTCTCTGTTCAAAGGGAAAAGGCCGGAACGTTCTCCGAGTTTGCCCTGACCTCAGCTGGCTTTCATTTGGCCAGGTGGAAACTGGCATATGGGGGTGCTTTGATCCCTATCCTCCTCCTCCCTCCCTCCCTACATCCCTCCATCCTTTCTCTTTCAAGAGTCTGATTTTGGGACAGTATATTGTGTGTAAGTAGCAGTCAGGAATTCTCAAAGTAAAAAGTAACAGTTGGTTTCGGATTGCGACCATGTTACATTCCACAAACTGTACTTTCAGTAAGGATGCACTGATATGAAATTCCCGTAACAATAACCAATAATTAACACCTTGTTTTGGTAGATACTAATAACCATTCATTTTATTTCATATTTATTTCAATTGATTTATCTTAAACTTAACATATAAATAGAATTTTGCACATAAATTGCAGAAAATACCATTTTTAAGCTCCTTGTAGAGGGTCAACAAATCAACAAAACATAGCTTGACAGGGGGTGTTCAAACTTTTGCATATGACTATATAAGATCCATATGAAATTTCTAAAACTAGATCATTGTTTATTTCAGCATAGCTGTTCATAGCTAAAGCAGACCTTCTGACTTTTATAGACAATGAAATGGTTAGCAGATTTTCTAATGCAGAGCAGCTCACACTGGCCTTGTCCATTAACTGATATTGTCCAGTGACTCCTATCGCGAAGCAAGCAGCGCAATTCCAATGTCGGACCTAATTATTGTGATTTTCCGTTTATTGAGAGAAAAATATATTGGTCACTAATATTCTTAACATTCCACTCTTCTCTCTGCTTTGCTCTCTCACTCATGCTTCCTCTCTCTGACCTGCTGACCAGCATCATGCATTTGAAGTGGCCTGTTGGAGATGAAACGGAACTTGAAGCCTGATTGTTGAAAAGTGAGATTCTCCTGATAAGAGCTCCAAAAATAAACTTTCCAGTCATGTGACCAGGTAGTGGGGTGTATGTGTGAGTGTTTGTTTGAGTGGGTTTGGAGGTGGTGAAGACATGCTGGTCAAGATTCTGAGTATGCTACATATTTTATACATAGTTACATAAATAATATATAGGATACTTTTTTTTATAGAAAACTTTTTTTCATTGGTAATAACAGAAATAATAATAAGAAGAAGAATCCTATATATTATTTATGTAACTATAAATATATGTAGCACACCCAGACTCTTATCCAACATGTCTTCACCATGTCCGAACTCACTGACACTCACTGACCCCCCCCTATATATATTGCTCAAAAACATAAAGGGAACACTTAAACAACACAATATAACTCCAATTAAATCAAACTGATGTGAAATCAAACTGTCCACTTAGGAAGCAACACTTTTTTTAAAAAGGGGGACCGGAGGGTGTGTTCCAACTCCAGGGGAATCACACTCCTCAGCCTCCCTGGTAAGGTTTATGCAGGGGTACTGGAGAAGAGAGTCTGCCTTATAGTCAAACCTCGGATTCAGGAGGATTCTTCACCCTTGGATTCTTCACCCTCTCCAGTATTCTGGAGGGTTCATGGGAGTTTGCCCAACCAGTTCACATGTACTTTGTGGATTTGGAGAAAGCATTCGACTGTGTTTCCTGGGGTATTCTGTGGGAGGTGCTTCAGGAATACATGGTACATAGCTCTCTGCTACGAGCCATTCAGGCCCTGTACAAACAAAGCAGGAGTTTGGTTCAGTTGGCCGGCAGTAAGTCAGACTCGTTCCCAGTGAGAGTTGGACTCCATCAGGGCTGCCCTTTGTCACTGATTCTATTCATAATTTTCATGGATAGAATTTCTAGGTGCAGTCAGGGGATGTAGGGTGTCTGGTTTGGTTACCTCAAGGTCACATCGTTGCTGTTTGCAGATGATGTGGTCCTATTGGGGACATCAGGTCGTGAACTCCAGCTTTCGCTTGATCGGTTTGCAGCCGAGTGTGAAGCGGCCGGGATGAGAATCAGTACCTCCAAATCTGAGGCTATGGTTCTCAGGCGGAAAAGGGCGGAGAGCCCTCTCTGGGTCGGGGATAAGCTCTTGCCTCAAGTGGAGGAGTTTAAGTATCTCGGGGTCTTGTTCACGAGTGATGGTAAAAGGGAGTGGGAGATTGACAGGCAGGTTGTTGCTGGGTCAGCAGTGATGCGGGCTCTTTACCGGTCTGTTGTGGTAAAGAAAGAGCTGAGCCATAAGGCAAAGCTCTCGATTTACCGGTCGATCTACGTTCCCACCCTCACCTATGCTCATGAGCTTTGGGTAATGACCGAAAGAATGAGATCGCGAATACAAGCGGCTGAAATGAGTTTCCTCCGCAAGGTGTCTGGACTCTCCCTTAGAGATAGGATGAGACGTTCGATCATCCAGGAGGGACTCTGAGTAGAGCCACTGCTTCTCCACGTCGAGAGGAGCCAGCTGAGGTGGTTCAGGCATCTGCTTAGGATGTCTCCTGGACGCCTCCCTCGGGACCCAGGACACGCTGGCGTGACTATATCGCCCAGCTGGCCTGGGAGCGCCTCGGAATTAATATATAATTAATTTGTGGATATAGATTGAGCCTAGTGTTTCATCATTAAAATCCCAAAGTGTGAGGTGTGCGTGTGTGTATATATATAATCCATCCAGTATGTAAAGAGGTAATGTGCATGAGCACATACTGTACTGTATTACATTTACACTGCAATAAATCCACACTTAATACTCTAAAATCTAACAATGGTGGAATAAATCACTGAATTTGGGATTTGGGTGTAAAGTTCATTCCTAACGACTTCTTTCACTGAAAATCAAAAAGTGCTGAAAATGGCATTTAAGGCTTTACTCACATCATCTTGACCACTACAAGCTCAGTGTGTCCTGCAGGCACATGCACACAAAGCGAGGACTGCACCAAAACAGCTATGACAGAACTCAACAACCACAGAACATTCACATTCCTCCTTTCTTCTTACTGTGTCTGTGTGTGTCTGTGTGCACGCACTTCCTTTACTGTGTATTTTCTGTTCTTGTGTTTTTTTGTTTTTTTTACTGTGGTCTTCTGTAGTGTTTCAAAGTTTTTTTGGAGTGTGTGTGTGTGTGTCTTTGCTGCTGCTGAATATGACAGTATGATATCTTTATTATGACAAATTACATCATATTAAGCTTTTCTAAGTAAGTCTTGAGTTGAGCTGGGTATTATTCAAAATATTTCGGTACTGATACTTCTAATAACATTGACAAGAATAATGACACATGGACAGTGTTCATAAAAGCATATTGTTTATGCAAAAAAAAGTATGATGATGATCAATTATCTTCATATTGTCCACCTCTGCTTGGTTGCAAGTAATTCGCTTGGTTTCATTATTGTACTGATTTTCACTAACTGCACATTAGGATAGGTAGCAACATTCAGTACCTTTATTTCCAGAACACTGATCATCTGCATGTTTAAAAGTCTGGAAGACACTCTCGCATGGCATAACTGTTGAAGGTTTTGACCTATTTATTAGGAGATCAGGAATTTGAATCACAACAATGCCAGCAGTCCAGCAGCGCATAAGTGGTCTGTTAATTGGATGTTAATTTGGATGGGTGTGGGGTGCACAATTAAATTTAAAAGAAATATTTCATTAAATTATAATACCCTGGCCATATAAGGCCTTGACAAAAGCAATTGCTGTTCTGAATTGTGGCAGCCTTCGCCTTGTGAAATCTGTCTGTAGCCCGTTCCAAAATGAGAAAAACAAAATAGCAATGCCAAGATGAAGAGTACTGAATATCTGGCGCAAACCAACCTTTTGAAATAGACTTCTGGGAAGCTGTTAAGACTGCCATTAAAACTCTTTTTTTTTTTTTGCTGTGAATTAAGATTTACATTTGAATTTTTTTCTCTGGACAGTTTAATCAGAAAATAGTGCTGCACAGTATATCATTTGTAAAGCCTTATGAAGGTAAGCACTGTAGCCACTTGCACTTGGTTTTATTATAGTACAGTATGAGCATCTTCACAAGCCGCAGTTCCCTATGAGTGTTTTGACCAATTAAGATATTAAAGAGAATTTTCCAGGCAATATTGCAATATATGAGTAGTATAATTTCAGTGGAGTGTTTTGTCCATTTCTTGCAGCTCCTACTCTCTTTCTTTCCTGCATTCTGCTCTGCTCTGCTCTGCTCTCGCGCTCTCTCTCTCTCTCTCTCTCTCTCTCTCTCTCTCTCTCTCTCTCTCTCTCTCTCTCTCTCTCTCTCTCTCTCTCTCTCTCTCACTGTCTCTCTCACTGTCTCTCTCACTGTCTCACTGTCTCTCTCTCTCTCTCTCTCTCTCTCTCTCATGCTGTCTGCCTCTCTCTGTTTCCATCTCTTCCTCCCTTCTGTCTCCATCTCTGTCACCCGCTATTAGGACTTAAAAGCATTAAAGGCACACAAACAGAATCTTTAATCACTCTGTGTCATGTCACGGAAGGAATGTTTCCCATCCCAGCCAGCCTTTGATACCATTCCTCACCCCCCACACCCCCCTCCCACTTGCTTTTGGAGCCACTGTTCAAATGGGGGGGCATTTGTAGCTTTGTGGGGACAGAATGCCTGGTAGCCCATTTAAACACATTGTTTCCCCCTCAAAGAGCTCTAATAATAGCAATTAGGACACAGCTTTGCCTATTATAGAGCCAGCGCAGGGTGCAGAGGGCCGCAGCCTGTAGCGCGACCAGCCATAAGAGCATTGAGGCAAGAGCTGTGTAAATATGTGAGAATGAAAAGTTTGACAAATCAAATTGAGTTTAAAAATCTGCTGAGCCTAAAACTCAGCTTGCTGGATAGAGACTGCCATTCAGGATAACACGGTGTTCAACTTTGTTGTTTAAAGAATACTCCAATACTTTCAGGCTAAGCTGTATCTGACCCATCTGTATGTATGATTGATTACCATGAACACTAATTTCGGCATATGTTTTAAAAAAAACAAAAAAACAAGTAAATAGAAGCAGTGCATGAAAATTTGCAGAACATGCCATGTTTAAGAGTGTTCCTATAGTCTATAGTTGTAGGAAATAGAAATTCATTTTTAGAGGCCATATGCCTCACATGAATCCAGTGTCTTTTTGGCACTCTTTCCTTTTACCACTGTAATAACTGTGCTGATCAGAGCCTGATTTAGTTATGTGATGGTAATTATATTGCCCTGTCTTTCCTCTCTGTCCTCTCCTGTCCTCTCTCAGGCCAACCTCTTCCCTGCTGCTCTCGTGTACTTTGGCTCGGACGTGAAGACAGGTTTGTTAACGGCAGCTTCCATTTCTGTGCGTTTCTTTCATCTCCTGTCCAAAGCAATGACATCAAATTAATCCTGTTTACCCAAAGCCCCCTCTCCACAGAGGGCATGCTGGGTAACTGCGTGGCGCAGACGATGTAATGAAGTGCATGTTTTAGTATGCTGTGATTTAGTCATAGATGCCACTCCAGTCCATTTAGCTGAAGAGTGGCTTTCGGCAGTAGATCATTACAGCAAAGCCCTCGACTCCAGATCACTTGGTGATGCAGTTCAGATGTTTTAGATTTTCGTATTGACCTTTTCGTCTGGTGTTTCATCCTGTTACCTAGCAGCCTAACGTAACTGACTTTGACAGGCCACGATTGGTGAAAAGTATGCACTTCTTTGTGATTGTTGACAGAGTGCTACCTGCACCGTGATCTTGTGGACGGCAGTGTGTCTGCCCTGCAGGCTGATGAGCTCATTGCTGGGTATAGTATCCCATATTTTATCCCTCCACCTGTTTTTTCTGATCTTCTGTTTGTCTTTTTTTATATTTGCTATGTTCTTTGTTCATTTCAACATAAATAAGTGATAGTTTAGAGAAAAAAAGAAAAAAAATTGTATAGTCAGTCAGCCAGGATATGGATGGTGTCTGAAATTTGCATCTGTAGTTTTGCACTGGAACTACAAGGGTAATGCAGCTAACAACAGAGGCTTATAGCCCAACATGTTAACTGTATTAGTAGGGATCATGGCTACAGGGGGCCCACATTTTTCATTAAAATCGCCATTTCTTGAACAATGTAAACATAGCATTAGCTAGATCCACCCACTGTCTATGCTGATAGTGAGAACTTAGCTGAGCTGTGCCTAGTTCTTATAGGCTACTTACCTAGCTAGCAAATAGTCAAAACATAACAGTATTTAGCCATTTCCCATTCCAGTTTAAACAATCAGCCAATAGGTTCTGTACTACGAAGTAAGAATCTAACTTCAGCCAAAAAAGACACTTTTTTCCATTAGTTTTTTTTTCCATTAAATATAGCATTAGCCTCCTCCACTATTTCTCTTAAAAACTATTTTCTCTTGAGTTGTGCCTAGTAAGTATAGGTTATAATCTTAGCAAAAATTTTTTTTTGTTGGTTACATTGTATCAAAAACAGTTTTTAAGAGTTCTTTATAAAGTTATTTAAAGAACCATAAACAACTGGTTTTGCATCATACAGAAGAACCATTTGACCATGCACAGAACAATTTATTCTTTCAAATGGTCATTTGAAGTTGGCTTCGTCAGTTTCTTATGTGAATTTTCCACTCCACCTTAAATGGTGCAGCAGTTAACTGCTGTACTGATGATTGTGGAATGGAAAATATCAATCAGTACAGTGAAATATAGCTAGTTAGTGGTTGTTATCCTCTCTGTAGTGACATCTCTTGTACCTAATGCTTGCTACTTGGCCCCCTCAGTTAACTATGCACCTCCAGTGCAAAACTGAAGAAGGACACAGTCTGACATGCTGACATGTTTTTTATTAATGTAAATAATTGCAAAACCATCTTTAAATCTAGAAATCAATCCACCTTCTGTACCTAACATGAAAAGATGTGCAGGAGTTGATTCTTGCTCATGGCAATGGAACAACTCTTGCTTATGCCCAGCTCAAAGGACCCTGAGTGCCCCCTACACACAAAAACACTCACACACAAACTCACACATTGCCCTCAATTGCCTCCACAGTTTCAGAATACAGTTGCACAATCACTTCAGTCACTTGCTATCTCTCCCTCGTCCCCACTCTGTGGCTGTTTTTCTGGGAGGATACTCATCCGCCTGGCTGGAATGCCTTTGAGGTTCTTTCCAAATGGGAATGTTCCACTGAAACCACAGGTCCCCCCCCTGAACCCACCCCGCCACACACACACACACACACACCACACACACACACACACACACACACACACACCTTTACAACCCCCATTCCGCCCTCATTTCCTCGAGCCCTGCACACATTTCCCTTCATCTTCTCCTGTCTAAAGATAGCAGCTTGTTTCCCAGTATCCCTGAACCCTCACACACAGACTCATTCCCTCCCACCTGTTTCTCTCTCTCCTTCATCAGGGTACACACACCCCTCTTGGGGATTTGCTTCAAAGGGGATGCCATTTCCTGCCACTGCCTGGCATGACATGTCAGTATGATGACTTAATGGGACAACAACTGACTGATAAAATCGGCTGATGTTAAGGCAAGACACTATAGAAATGACAATTTTGGTTCCACCTACAAGAGTCAGTGTATTACTGACTCATTGACTGACTGACTGACTGATCTTCACTGTTGAAATGCACATAGGCAAGTGTCGCTGTACCCTGTTGATTGTCGCCCTCATGCCTTCCCACTGCTACCAGTGGAATGCTAACAAATACTGGAAGTAAGCAGAAAAACATCATGGTTCTTAATAGAAAGTAATAACAGATGAACTATCTTGGCAGCATGTACTTCTACTTGAGCTTGAACTGTGACTTCAGTCTGAATTTTTACTTTGTCTCACTGTTTAACTGTTTCTGGTGAGGATACAACCACCAAGCACCAGTTCACGATCACTAAGTACACCAGTTTGTAAACATACTATGTTGATGTGTCACATTAGCTAACATTGCTGGCTCAGAAGCCATAATGCTAGCACTAATAGAACATTTTAGCAGACTTTAAATTTCCTACACATTATTTTGAGTAGACATTTGTATCTGTGCGTGTGCATGTGTGTCCATAGAAATTATCTTGGAGAGATGGCTCTAGCTAACATGGAGATGCTAGCTGAATGCTGGAGTTATGTGTATAACTGCTTATTCACCCTTTAACCCTGAAAACTGGCATGCAGACTGCTGGTTACATAGCAATTCAGATAACAGTCTCACCTAGCTAGTAGCTAACAAAAAGGCAAAGAGAGAGATTTGGAGACGAATGGACTTATTTGCAGTTATAATCACTCCAGCTGATACGTTTATTCTGCAGTGAGAAACTGTCAAACACTAAAATTTCAGCTTCTTGTTCTCCAGCTTCTTGTTTGAATTTTCACGCTCCACCTTAAAGGGTGCAACAGTTAGCTAGCCACATAGTTAGCATATTCTGGCACATCAGGATTATAGGTGGAATGGGGAAATCCGAACAAGAAGCTGAAAAAGTCAAATGTTAGGAGACACTTTGCAAGTAACTATTCTACTTTTGTGGAAAAGTTTCCTGCCAGATTTGTGAGAAAAGCAGCTATAGCCAAGTTCAAGCTTAAAGCAGAGATAAGTAAGTCTGTGTTTTTGTTTATATATTTTTAAGCCTATACTAGCACAAACTGATTCATATTTATAATCAAGATGGTGAAGCTTTAATGAAATGGGCATAAAATGTTGTGGTTCTCAAGGTGTTTTTTTTTTTTTTTTTTTTTTTTAATTTGGTTAAAATTGCATCTATGGCATGTATTTTTCCTTAAACTCTAGCCATATAACTGTCATAACACAACGGAAATAAATTCATTTTAGCATGTCAGTCAATTCACATTTAACTGAAAAACTGTGTTTTAATGAAGGCTGAAGTCCATCCACACTTGGCACAACTGCGTCATGTCATATATCACTGGAAAGCTGTCTGGTTCTTATGTACTAATGTTAATATGCAAGTGGTACATGATCCACAACACATTTAGTTGCTGACAAATAGAAAACATGAACAAACATTAAATGTATTCATTACTTCATTTACACTAACCATCCAGTTGGCTTTAGTGCAATTTGTGTCATAGATCTGGGAATTTACAGCCAATCATCCACTCAGTGTACTCAACATCATTTTACATTTTTGGTGTTTTTATTCATACACCTGAGTTATTACAGTACATTCTGGCTTGATTTGGGCTACAGAGAGTACAAAAACTGCTTCTTTTTAAGCCTCTATATACAAAAACTTGCACAAACACCTTTCCCACAGGTTATGATAAAATATTTACAGACAAGCAATTCACACTCTATTAATATAATCTGGGGTTATTTTTCTGTTTGTCTTAAAATAGGTAGAAGCCATAACAGTATTGAATATACGACTGACGTTATGGATCCTGACGGGACTAAAATTAGTGAAAACACTAATAATTACATTAACATGCCTCCCCTGGTAAAATGAATCCTGTCCAAATATAGCTAAAAATTGGTATCTGCGTCTTCTTTTATTTTCTGGGCCCTAGTAAGTGTACTGATGTTCTGTGCTCTACATTTGCCCAGGGATGCGTACAGCGCGGGGCTGCTCAAGGCTCCTCAGTGAGGAGATGGATGTTGGTAGAGGAGCAGCAGGTGGCTGGTGTCCTGTGCTGCGGAAATGCTTGTAGCCGGAAAGATTAAGATGTTTGCACTGAAGTGGCTCTCCACAGGAAGCTTCTAATAACAGCAGCCTCTCAAGGGGTCATGACCTTTCACCTCTTTACTCTCTTCTTCCTCACATGAAAGTGGTCAGGAGAGACTGGGTTAACCCTCCAAATCACACACGCACACTAAATACATCGTCCAGCTTAAAAGCACTTTTAGAGGACCAAAGCAGTGGAACTTGTTGTCTTCTTAAGCCTCTCTGTTGTCCTCGCCCTCTTTTTTTTTTCTTTCTTCTGTACAAATGTTTTGATATCCTCCCCTTTAATCTTTGTCCCTCTTTCCTTTTTCCCATCTTATCCCTCCTCTCTCTTCAGCTGCATTCCCAGGTCTCCTGCTCCATCCTCCAGCACTCTGCCCCCTGAAGACTCTCTCCCATTAGAATCCAGTGAATCCTCCAGCACCCAGCAGAGGTCAGAGGACACTTCAGACCCCCAAAGCCAGGCAGCCAAACCTGCACGCACCGACCCGGCCAAGGTACCCAAGTGGCTCAAACTACCAGGTGTGTTCAGGTTCATATCCTATCAGAATGGACAGGCTCTTCACCATTGTATATTGTGGTTATTTAGTGATGCACAAAAAGAATTCTTGGGCAAAAAACCAAAAGAGTCTAATAAGAATGAAAACTTTACATAAAGCACATTTACATAAAATTACGAAAATACTTAGAGTATTTCGACTCTAGCCCCCTCAACAGCAGAGGACAGTTGGTCATCCAAGCTAATGAATTCCATAATTTCTTTAGTTGTGACACTGTTTTTTGTGAATTTCTCATCTTTAAAACAACAAAGGCTACAAATAACATTAGCAAGCTAGCAGAGTCATTCGTTTCTGCTTCTGTTGTTTTGCTGTGTTTTGTGTATCAAGTGGAATTCAGTCTTTTTAAATGGCATCAGACCAGTAGTGGAGAAGTTCTTGGGTGGCGTGCTTGCTCATGATGTTTGACATGAACAGTGATTTTAAAAATTGCTTTTCTATTGTACCTCATATAATAGTTCTTATATATATAAAATTATATAATTATAATAAATAGTTCTGCATAATCAACATTTTCACTGTTGATCTGATGCTGCTCAAGCTTTTTGAACATGTCTGTGCTGACTGGCACAGGAGGCTGAAAGGAAGTGTTGTGGGTTGTTTTTTTTTTTTGTTTGGTTTTTTTTTTTCCCTTGCTGTTTCTCATTGTTATTACTGTGAAAATGATTTCTAAAGTCTTAGATTTGAATCTTTGTGAATGTTGGTCCACATTTGGGCTGAATGTAGGCTGAATGGACAGCCATACGTAAATATGTTTATGGTTGTGACATCACAAGACATGTCAAACAGTGTTGAGACATCACAACCATGATTAATTCAAAACAGCCTGTTTTGGCACTAGCTGATTGGTGAAATTTGAAGCATGAAGTGTTTACATAGTGCATTAAACTTTTATTTAAAAAAAAACAAAAAAAAACACTGAGGATGTTCTTCAGTTGTATGTGTTGACAAAGATTTTAACCAGAACTGGAGTCACTCAGGAATACAGCTTTGAAATCTCATCTTTTGTAACAAGTGAAGAGTAAAGGTGTAGACAAAAGAAGAAAGAACTTATGATTTTAGAGATGTAAAAAGTGATAATGGGACTTTAGACTGATCCATCTTCCTCTTAGTTCCTCCTGTGTCCTGCAGTATTAAGCTGTAACAGACCCTCAGAATTCCTCTCTGACCTCCTCCCTCAGCCCACAAACCACGAACACTCCCACTGCCCACTTTGCTGCTGGAGATAAGGGCTTTCACAATAGGGCACCTTCCTTCTTTCCCTCTCCCTCTTCACAGCCTCCACCTCCACCAGGCCTCCAGGGGGCTGCAGGCTGTCACACAGCCCCAGCAGAGGGGCCCAGTCTGGACCACATGAAGCAGGGGCCTCGTTTCTCTCTGTTGTGTGTTGAGCTGTGGTCATGGTGGCAGCCACTCTGACGATCTGTTTCGTTTTCACATGTCTTTATTGTGCTTTATTGTGTTCTTTTGGATAATTCTCACACGCAGTACAGCCTTTTTGTCTTCTGGGATGGAAAATAGAGAGTGAGAGAAATAAAGAAGCGCTGATTGATCTTCTCGGTTTGAATTTTGTTCAGAAGCTTTTGAGGGTTTAGAAGCTTTGGAGTTGTACAGAGAAAGAAGAATGCCTTGGAAGTTCTGAATGGACAACACTTGTATTGGCTAATCATTCCATCATGTTTTCTGAGAACACACTGTCAACAGTGCTGTTAAAGACTGACATTTATTATCAGTGGACAGTGACAGTGCATCTGTTTTATTTTGTGCTTATTCAAGGATTTTTGGCCACCCTCTGTTTCACTGTATTCAAGGGAAACATCCTCACTTTTACAAACCCATTTAACTGCAGTAAAATGGGTTGACAAATAAAACTGAGGTCATTTTAACAGTTTTACAGCACCCTACAGTGCCTTATGCCTTAGGTATCTTCATGGCTGAAAGTATGTGCTTGTGGTACATCTCATTTCAAAACCATTTGCATTCATATGGAGTTGGTTTCCCTGTAGTTCTATGATAGCCTCCACCTTTCTGTTAGATTTTGGAACATTTCTCCAGCCACAAAAGCATTAGTGAGATTGTACTTATAAGGCCCGTCTCACCATAGGCTTTCCAGTTCATCTCAAAGGTGTTAAGATTAGGGCATTGTATGTCATTACAATGAACGCCATTGTAATATTTCCCTTTACTGGAACCAAGAGGACCAACCTATGTAAAACAGCCCCAGACAATTATTCCCCCTCATCCAAACTTTACAGTTGGTGCTACACATTCAGAAAGGACACTTTCTCCTAGCATCCACAAAAGCCAGCTTTAAGTGTGATTAATCACTTCAGAGAACGTGTTTTCACTTATTCAGAGTGTAATGATGGTGCACTTTTCATCACTTTAGCCAACTTGTGGAAACCCAGTTCATGAAGATCTGGACCAACAATTTTTGTTTGTCCAGTTTGTCCAGAAAATGTTACTTCTAGAGGTAGATTGGAACTCTCTAGTGAGTGTTTTAACGGAGATAATAACATTACATTTTTATGAGCTATGTGCTCAAACACACAACGGGCCTGTTCTGTGAGTTTATGTGGCCTGCCTAGTGTGGCTTCTAGATGTTACCACATTGCAGGGCAGAATTTTAGGAATTTATCCTAATAAATATAATATAATAAATATATATAATAATATAACTGGAAAGGTGGCATTCTATGAACATGCCATGCTCTTCAGTACAACACATTTAATTCTCAGTGATTGTTATGGACATTGCTTGATTTATATTTATGGCATTTGGCAGACGCTCTTATCCAGAGCGACTTACAATTTGATCATTTTTACAGAGGTAGGTGAAGGTAGTGTTAGGAGTCTTGCCCAAGGACTCTTATTGGTATAGTGCTGGGTGCCTGCCCAGGCGGGGGATTGAACCCCAGTCTCCAGCGTAGAAGGCAGAGTTGTTACCCACTGCACTACACCAACCACTTAGTTATATTTTGGCCATGTAGTGCAAGTAGCTGATAAATGACGCAAATGTAGAGTCAAGACTCTACTAAGACTTTGATTTTAATTTTCAGTCATTTTAGCTGTGATAATAATAATTATTAGATGCTGCAGAAGTGTTTAGTGCTGCTTATGGTACACACTGTATTTTTCCTTACATTAGATTTTTTTTAACATTTTAAACCATTCTCTCCTTAGGTAAGAAATAAAACTGAGTCACCAAGTTGCTGGAAGACATCTTAAAAGAGGCCTGAAGAAGAGATTCCTCGGCAGCAGAAAGCCTCCTCAGATGATGATAATGCCTGATAGCAAAGCCAGCGTATCAGAAATTGGTTCACAGTGCAAATAGCGTCAAATTCATAGATTTGAATAATTGAATTCCTGAGATGCTTTATTAATTAAAGCTGACATGTCTGTTGCCAATTATTCTTGTAGTGAGTTTTTTTCTTGCATTTTTCAGCACTTTTTCATAAAAGTATAAAGTTCAGCTCAGCTGGCAGAATAACATTTGTTGAAAGAATTTTGCTCTTCATAGCTGTGCCATTTTGGGTCTGTAGCGAGTCTTTTTCCATCATGGAGAGATTTCACAGTATATAGGTTGCTCTGGAGCATTCGACAGCATGCCAGAGTACAGTAAATGATAGTCATGAGTTTTAGGATTTATGAGCATTTTCAAAAGTTTAAATCAAATTATTTGAAATTGAACAGTAAGTTTAGTGTGGTGTTGTAAGTTCTTTCCCACTATCCTACAAAATGTTTCTAGTTGTATTGATTCAGGTTGGTTCAGTAGAGTTTGAGCATCAGATTACTGCGATTAGTGATGGTGTATTGGCCTAACTATGATGAATGTAGGTGAGTGATCATGGTGGCAGACCTTGGCTGGTACATTGCTTTCTAAGGTAACTGACCATTTGAAAGGTAACAGAAACAGGTGAATGCAGTCATGACAGTGTGCCCTGCAAATATGCCAAATGATTCTGGTCATACTTGATGCTACATCTAGTGGACCCAAAAAGTATGAGGACACTTTAAACATTTACTTTTTTTTAGACTGCGTGAGGTTTTTTGGTACTTCTTAAAATGTTTATCAAAGTGCAAAGAACACTTTTAGCAAAGTGCATTTCCGAAAGAATTGGTAAACCAAACATTTTAGTGTCATTGAAGTTAGCATCAATAAGTAAGTTGGGGGTGTCTCACACACTGCTGTAGGCCTTTTGGAAGTTTCAGATACATCACTTACTTTAAGTACAAGCAGCAGCCCAATCAGTGAGTTGTGAGAAATGGAAAACAGTGGCAACTTTATTCCAAAGCTCAGTCTTGAGTCACTGAAACTGCTGCAAAATAAAACATGCTTTTATGTCCGTCGCAAACTTCAGGCAAAACATGTAATGTCTTTTCAAACTTCAAATGTCCCAAAAAATGTTAATGTGAACTACTAGAATCCTATAGGACCACTAGAAGAAGTTAGCATTATTGTATTGGTGTGTTTTTTCCTAAAATGGCTGGAGTTGCTGTAATAGTAATGGTTCACCACTGAGCATCAGCACTGGCTGCTACTGACTGTTGCAATATCAGTATTGATGAGTGTTGATATATGAAAAGAAAAAGTGGTATTATGCCATCCTTGCCTGTAACAATCTCAAAATATTTAGTGCTATATTTTTTAGAGCTATTTACAACAGATGCTCCATCATAGAGAACCTATTCACCATGCAAACAACAATTTAAGCATTCACTGGGTCTTTAAAGTGTCCATAGTTGTGGTTAAAATATGTTACCCTTTTTAAACCTGTAGAAGTGCATGTCTAGATGCTGTTGATATTAAGATTTAACCTAGACGCATAAGATTTTTGTGGTTACCATTTCTGATGCCATTTTGTAAGGAATTTGGTTTCTCTCGTTTTTTTTCTAGAAGGAGGAATTTAGAATTTGGTTCAGAAAACGATGCTGGACATGGCAGATGGCATTGGAAGCTATCCATCAGTGAAGTTCCCTTTTGGCCACTTGCAGTTTGACTTACTATTGGTGGCTTTTTTTTTTTGAAGAAAAAAAAAAAAACCTATCCGATGCTTTGATGTTCACAGTCCCACTGTTCCTAAACACTCTCCCTCTCTCTCTCCGCTGCCCATCTGAGGGAACTTCAAAGTGTCCAGAGGGGGTAGCCTGGTGCTCCTGGCACTTGTCATTCCTTAACTAGCTGACTGCCCCTCCGTGCCCTGCTCTTCCAGCCCTCCATCCCCATCCAGCCCCCTAATTACTTCCAGCTGTGGCGGGGCCTTTGAAGAGGTGGTGGGAGGGGGGTGAGGAAGGGGCACATGCTGCACGCACCTGCTGGGTGGATTCGAGGCCCATGTGCAGGTGACACTGGAGAAGGTTACGGATGAGTGCTCCTGATAAAACCCCACCAAAGCCATGATTTGCTAGGTTTTTTTTTTTTTTTTCCTCAAAGCATTTCGGCCAGATGGACTTCGTCATTTTATTACCCGAGGCATGAAGATTGAGTGACTAGATGGCTGGGGCACAGAAAGCACAGACGGCCTGGTTACCCAAATGCCTCATAGCAAAATGATCATCATTTCAGTAGAAGGGCTACTTCAACACTTTCTGCTACTTGAACGCCCTATTTTGTACATTCAAAATCCATTAATTGTATTTTTCGTCTATAACGTTTCTTAGGGTTAGTTTACCAAAAACAGTCAATATTAATTTTTGTATGACTATTTCCCAACCTCTCCCTATCCATTAGACTGATAAATGACCTCTGTTCTGATTTGCTGCCCTGTGTTGGCCTCCTTCAGAACTCCTTCGGGAGGCTGCAGTGATCCATCTGCTTTCTGACAGCCAGGAACAGCACAATATTTTCTTAAATGTCGTCCACTGCAGTAATTCCACCACAGACTGTCTGCATTAGCAACAGTCTTTGTCACTTCACTGTGAATCGGCAGGCTGCTGTATGTGTAATTACATTCATGGTTGTGGTACGGCAAACTCTACAACCTCAATAACCACATAATTCCCTCCCCCTTTTCACATAAAACAGTTTGATGTAGTATGTAATCATGACAGGTGACGGCAAATCATTTAAACCATATAACTAATTGAAAATAGTACAAAGACAGCACACCAAACGTTGAAACAGAAATGTTACTGTATTTTAAAAAATATATGCCCATGAAAATATACAAGGCCTTTCCTGAAAGAGACGTCATGTGGATGGCAACATATTGCTGGAAGAAAGCCTTGTATCTTCAAAATGGCAACTTTACAGGAGAAGGAAAAAACTACTTTTAATGTAAGTTAATGGAACCAGACCCCCCCGCCTTTTTTCAATTTTTAAAAAAAACTGAAAAACAACAAAAGTGGAGATATGAGGTTTTCTTCCAACAGCAGTGATATATCTTAAAGATACAGTAACTGAAACTGTCTGTGTAATTGCAATAGATATAGAGAGGAGGGAACAAAAATCTGGGCATCACGGTGTTGTGGTGGGTAGCGCTGTCGCCTCACAGCAAGAAGGGCCTAGGTTCGATTCCCCTGCTGGGTGACTGGGCTCCTCTCTGTGTGGAGTTTGCATGTTCTCCCCGTGTCTGTGTGGGTTTCCTCCCACAGTGCAAAGATATGCAGTCAGGCCAAATGGACATGCTAAATTGCCCCTAGATGTGAGTGTGTGAGTGACTGTTTGTCTGCCCTGCGATGGACTGGCGACCTGTCCAGGGTGTATCCTGCCTTTTGCCCGAAGACTGCTGGGATAGGCTCCAACACCCCCCCGCGACCCTGACGGAGAAGTGGCTTAGAAAATGGATGGATGGATGGATGGATGGATGGAACAAAAATCTGCTAAAAATGAAATATTGGTGGTTTGGTACATAAACCCATATAAACATCACAAAATAAAAAATGTAGGATATGGGCCTTTAACACAAAAGCAAAACATCAGTCAGCAATAATTACAGTTGCCCTGTCTTGATCTTGGTCTTGGTCCTGGGAACAGAGCAGTGAAGCATTGTTCATTCAGATTAGCGTGTCCATTGGGTATATACAAGAAGGGTTTCCCTAGAGAACAAAGAGAGACGAACAGTTTAAACAATGTGTCAAGAAAGCTGTGGAAATAATGGCGCTCATCTCAGTGAGCAGATCAGAACCAAGACATGCATTTTGCTGTCCTGGGGCGAGATGGAGTTGATGTAAGGAAGGTAAGGGGCAGAGAAAATATCTAGACCTGTCAACAATAGGCTGATAGGCTTGCCTCCAGCTAGTAAGTCACCCAAGGGACCAAGCAGATGTGCACCTATCAGAGGGAAGGGAACACCTGGGAAATCATCTGATCAGCTCTGCTTCCTAAGCTTGAGCCCTATAGTGAGGAGTCAGTGAGCTTGGGCCAAAATGTTCATTTACAATCAGCATGCTAGGACCCAAATAAGGTCAGTTAGTTTGGCCATGCTGAGGTAAAGTGTATTGAGAGCTGTTAGGGAAGCGTTCAGCCAGGTTGCCATCACAAGCTGAGCCATTAACGCATTTATAAGGAGTAAATTAGCAGTGCCAGCAAAGCCGTTTCTAAATATTTGAAGACCTCAAGTGACGTCCTATTTGGGGGGCACCTGCCCACCTCAGTCACATTACTTTGTGTGCAAGCATGAAAAACATTTTCTTTACATACCCTATCCCAAAAAATTTGGGACAGTGTGTCAAATGCTAATAAAAACAGAAAGCAGTGACTAATTTCTGAATTCTGTTTTGATTTGTATAAAATGAAAATAGTACAAAAACACAGTATCCCATGTTTTACTTTATGACCCTATGAACATTGTTTTTGTAAATATGTGTTTCTTGCTAATTTACTGCCTGCAACATGTTCCAATAGTTGAGACAGGAGCATCTTTACCCCTGTGTTACATTTGATAATCGTTTGGGGACTGAAAACATAAACTGATCCAGTTTTGAAAGTTTTTGCCATTCTTCTTTTTACAAGTCTTCAGCTGTACAACCATACAGGGCCTTTGTTGTCATATTTTGAGCTTAATAAGATGCACCTTTTCAGTGGGGGACACTTCTGGGCATCAGGCAGGTCAGTCTAGCATCCACACCCTCTGATGATGCAGCCATTCTGTTGTAACATGCACAATATGGTTTTGCGTTGTCATGCTGACATAAGCATTGATGTCCCAGCATAAGGCAGCACCTAGGAGAATGTTGCCCCAAATGGTGCTTTCACAGATGTGCAGGTCATCCACTCATATGCTGCTGTTACCGTTCAAACTTTTCACTGGCAACAATCTGGATGGTACTGTTTGTTGTCCATTATTTCCATTAATGATCTGAAAGTCTGACTTGTCAGACCACAATTCCGCACACATTACCAGTGTGCAGCAGTCGGTTTCAGATGAGCTCGAGCTCAAGCTCAGGGAAACATTATACAGAGTTTATTGCTAAAGTATTCCCGAGCCCATGTGGTCATATCCATCTAATTTTTAACGCAGTGCCTTCCGAGATGTTGAACATCTTAGGCACTCATTTGTGGTTTTTGGCCTTTTTCACTGGTGGACAGATTTCCCTGGATTTCCTGAATCTGTTGATGTTATTATGCACTGTAGAACGTGAGATACCTACAGTCCTGGCAATCACTGGCTGAGGAATGTTATTTTTAAGCTGTTTGATTTTTTGCTGATGGATTTTTGGCAAAATGTCCTCGACCCATCCTTGCTCATAAAGGACTCAGCCTTTTCTGTATGCACCCTTTTAACCCAACTATGATGACATCAACTTTTAAAAATGATTTTGTAACATTTCACAAAATTTCTAGTCTAAAGTTGCTCTTGTCCCATCTTTTCTGGGAGAAGCTGCAGGCATCAGTCTCAGACATACCCCCCCAGAACCCCACCCACCAAAAAAAAAACAAGAATGTTTGTGAAAAGATGCTTTTTATAACCATGGATATACATCGTCGTAACAGATCTGCTCACTTATACACAATATCCATCCATCCATTTTCCAAGCCGCTTCTCCGTCAGAGTCACAGGGGGGTGCTGAAGCCTATTCCAGCAGTCTTCGGGCAGAAGGCAGGATACACCCTGGACAGGCCAGTCCATCGCAGAGCAGACAGACAGACAGTCACTCACTCACACCCAGAGGCAATTTAGCATGTCCAATTAACCTGACTGCATGTCTTTGGACTGTGGGAGGAAACCAGAGAACCCTAAGGAAACCCACGCAGACACGGGGAGAACATGTAAACTCCACACAGAGAGGACCCTGGGCACCCAGCCAGGGAATCGAACCCAGGCTCTCCTTGCTGTGAGGCAACAGCGCTACCCACCGCGCCACCATGCTGCCCCATTATACACAATATGCACATGCAAATGTTTAACTCCAGTAAAAAGATTAAATATAAGACCAAAAAGAAATCAGCAAGATGTAACTGCAACAGCTGAGAGAGAGATACAGGGGTCGAGATGTTTTTCATACATTTCTAAATTTGTTCATTAGTGGTGAATAACCCAACATTACAAAATACATACAATGTCATACTTAATTTTTCCCTTAATGTGTTAAATTCAGCACATCACAACAGTCATTGTGCATTAAAATGTGCAGAAGAGTGTTCTCTGTAGAGGATGTGTTCACTTACTGTCATTTAGAAAACCACCAAAACATGTCATTTGACCAGAGGAGATGAAACCCTTGAGCGTGACTGTGTGTTTCCAGAGGCAGAAATGTCCAAAAGTCTCTTTAGACCTTTTGTGTGAATGGTACAGAACATGTTTCTCCACAAGATGGCAGCAGACACCAAATATGTATTGGTTGAGAAAAGATGCTTTGCTTGAATCAGTATTCTGATGCTGAGAGTCGTTTGATCTGAAATGATTCACAGTAGAGAAACATACTCAGAGTTCTTTATTGTTGTGATGATGGGAATGAGAGGTTGTGATGTCTACTGTTTAAATTTTATTTACTATCCAAAGCAAACAGTGTTTTACACTGTTTTGTAATGCTGTTAACAGTAAAATATAGGTAAATGTAAAAGATATATACATTTTTTTTGGAGTGTCCTATTACAAAAATATGATATACAGCAATACACAGGTATCAAATATGTGACATCGATTAGCATAAATGGATTTCCCTGATGTTCAATGCATTTTATGCTTTTTTAAATATTAGACATATATTTCAGACTGATATCAACATATTCAAGCATACATGTGTAACACTTTAACATTTAAAAGCAAACTGAAAATATAGTAACTATTTTAGGATGTATTCACTCACATATCAGACATATAGGTATTGGCCAAATTATATGCATATATGTCCACTATTTGAAGCATACACTATATTGCCAAAGTAATCGGTCGTCTGCCTTCACATGCATATGAACTTGGGTGACATCCCATTCTTAATCCATAGGGTTTAACATGATGCCGGCCCACCCTTTGCAGCTTTACAGCTTCAACTCTTCTGGTAAGGCTTTCCACAAGGTTTAGGAGTGTGTTTACGGGAATTTTTGAACATTCTTCCAGAAGCGCATTAGTGAGGTCAGACACTGTTGTTGGACTAGAAGGCCTGGCTCGCAGTCTCCACTCTAATTCATCCCAAAGGCATTGAGGTCAGGACTCTGTGCAGGCCAGTCAAGTTCTTCCACACCAAACTCACTCATCCATGTCTTTATGGACATTGCTTTGTGCACTGGTATACAGTCACATTGGAACAGGAAGGAGCCATCCCCAAATTGTTCCCACAAAGTTGGGAGCATGAAATTATCCAAAATCTCTTGGTCTGCTGAAGCATTAAGAATTCCTTTCACTGGACCTAAGGGGCCGAGCCCAACTCCTGAAAAACAGCCTGCGCCTCACATTATGCACCTCGGCATCCGCTGACTGTCATTTTACATGGCCTACCATTTGTGGCTGAGTTGCTGTCATTCCCACTTGCTTGCACTTTGTTATAATAGCACTGACAGTTGACTGTGGAATATTTAGTAGCGAGGACATTTTACGACTGGACTTGTTGCACAGGTGGCATCCCATCATGGTACCATGCTGGAATTCACTGAGCTCCTAAGAGCGATCCATTCTCTCCAAAATGTTCGTAGAAGCAGTCTGCAGGCCTAGGTGTTTGGTTTTATACAACTGTGGTCATGGAAGTGATCAGAACACCTGAATTCAGTGATCTGGATGGGTGAGTCAATACTTTTGGAAATGTAGTGTTTATTACACTTGAAAAACATGTTAGGGTTATGGCGTATTTATATTTGAAAATAAAACAGATTATTTTAACAATTACACCTTCTTGAGCCATCAATGCAGCAATATTGTTTTTTAAATCAATTATCTAGCATTCCAAGCACCACAGAAGTGCTCGTCCCTACAGTCATGCATAAAGGGTCATATTTTGAGGTAAAAACACGTGTTTCTGCAATTGTAACTGCAATAATCTATACATGACTATGGAGTATATGAATTCTCTCATCTCTTATTGTGAAATAAAAATCACACTGATGACATCATCATTTACCTATTTTCTGAAGATGTATGAAGAAAAGCACATGGTAAGTCCACTTTGTCTTTTCAATTATCAGACATTTTCTCATTTAGCTCATGATTTCACGTGAAGCTTTTAGTTAATGTCACTGGTGTGACCTACTTTATTCTTAGGTAGTTGTGAAAAAATACAATACAAATGGATAAAATTACATATTTTAGTGGATATTCCATAAATTAATCTCATGTGGTTTGATGTTCTGTAGCAGCCATTTTGTAAAAATGTCACTGGTGTTACCTTTCTTATGTGTAACACCTATGAGGATTAGTAACGCCGGTGACACCTATGGATACATAGAAAGCGGGCATTTCTGTAGAATGACCCAAATATAAATGGGTGGGGCTAAACTGCTGTTGGCTGAATAGGTGGATATATGTAAATAGGTTGGTTTTCATTGATTTGGGCTCTTTTAGTACATACTGTCTGTGTTCAGGCAATCAACAGCCATCTCTGGACTCTAGGCCATCCCGAGGAAATTGTGTCAGAGGGCACACGGTACGCCTGCTCAACTGTCCGTACCTTGACAGTTCCTTTGTGGAGTCAACTGCTCCTATTTATAGCTGAACTTCAGTTAATTTCCCCTACAGTGTCTGGGTCAGGGGCCTGTTGCCCCCATCCTGCCTGAGAGATGCATACCAACCCTCAACTATCCACACCCTGCCAGTGCCACACCCCAGCTTAAATAACTTTCGCTTCCCTAGGCCTCTACATTTCTTCATTTGGGGGGCTGTTGGCCATGTGGGCACATGGTTTAGATGCGAGCGTGTTTGCAAGGCAGACTTGAAAAGCAGACGAGGAGGCACCTTCGTTTGGACTATTGGCAAATGAGGAGAACGAAACTTGTTTGTACTCTGTTTCTTGTTGTGTTGTTGATCTACTGGAAATTCTTCAACTGTATGGAGGATCAGGATTGATAATAACCATTGGATGCTGGGACATCTGAAGGAATTCCTCTGGTAAAATGTTCATTGACTGGAAATTTGAATTGATAAAAGCTGATTGATACACTTGATAAATGACTGTGACGATGGTAATGCAGTGAGCATTTTTTCCAGACTGAGGCCTGAATCAGCTTGTGGTTGGAGGCGCAGTCCCCAGCCATTTTGACGGGTTTTGTTTGTGACAGTTTGTGAGTCACACGCTCCAAAATAGAGACAGAAATACTTTGCGTGCCCATGAGGAAGAGACAGCGCTCCGAGGAGCTGGAGGGAAGCATCTGAGAGAAAGAGAGAGAACGAAAGAAAGAGCGATACTCAAAAACACCCACTGTCATCTCCCCTGCCCCGACAACAACAGGCAACAGGCAACCAGGGGTCACCATCACATCGGGAGCAGAGCATCACCTGGACAACCTGACATGACTCGTACATAACTGTGGTCCAAAATGATCAAAGTCAACGTAGCCTCGATTTGAAATCTACAGAAACGTTAAAACACATCTTCCAGAGTCCAGTAGACAGCACTGGGTCAGCGGCAAGTCTGTGCAAAAGTAATTGG